>NC_056456.1:10137590-10167590 GCF_018296145.1 Oncorhynchus tshawytscha
CGTACCCCCCCCACCCACCCACCCGGGAGAGAGGAAAGGGAGGGGAGAGAAGTGAGGAGAGAGGAAAGAGAGAGAGGGAGGAGGGAGGAGAGAGGAGGAGATGAGTGACAGGGAAAGAGAGGTGAGGAAAGAGGGTGAAGGGTGAGATTGGGACGAGAGCAGAGAGGTTTGAGGGAAATGGTTGTCAGGGGTGAGGGGAGAGTAGGAAGAGTACAGAGAGAGAAATAAAGGTAAGAGAGATAGGTGAGGAATGAGGGGGAGGAAAAGGGGGAGTCGGGGGTGAGGGAGGCGGGAGGATAAGGTTGTCAGGGGAGGTCAGTAACAACACTGGGGAGTCCTACAGTACAGCTCTATACTGGGTAAAGACGGTGATACATCACCCTAAATGAAATCACTATCTCACTGAGATAAATGCCACACACACACACACACACTGATAAATGCCTATCCTAACCCTCACCCCCAGCAGAGGAAAATCCAATTCCCTTCCACTTTTATCCCTTAGACTAATGTGGCTGTCAGAGAGGACACCGCTACCAGAGATGAGGCCAGAGGGTGTGTGTGTGTGTGTGTCTCTGTGTGTGTATTGCATGGTGAGCATGGGGATAGCACTGTGACAGCCATCTGATTTCGAGGCTGTCCTGCGGAGAAGTGTGTGTGTGTGTGTCCTGTGACTGCTCTATCAAAGGCGCCGATGAAAGGGTCTGTGGGATTGATCCGTGCCAAAGGGGGGGATGGGGCGGTCTGACAGCTCACAGCCGGCCCCCCTGACCTAACAGGCAGACAGACAGACGTGTGTGTGTGTGTGTGTGTGTGTGTGAGAGAGAGTGACAGACAGACAGACTGACAGGCAGGCAGGCAGACAGACAGGATACTGTGACAGAAGGAGTGCGAGGTTTGAAATGATGACAATATAATCTCATTGAACGAAGGTTAGCGACGATCTATGTCTCAGGGTAAGCTTGCGAAGTAAAAGAGCTTCCCTAACTAGAAAGAGAATGGGACGAGTGTTTTCACTGTGTGTTTTGTCTACTCTGACCGCTTGCGAAAACGCCACCATTCAGTTCAGCAGTCCAGATCGTCCTTCATTCATTTAGACCAGGCCATTATCCGGTTGGTCTGTAATTCCTGTGCTATCTGAAGCCTCCATCTGGACTTCCACCATGGAGAATTAGCCTGACAAGATGGCAGGGGTTAGCACCACACACACACACACACACACACACACACACACACACACACACACACACACACACACACACACACACACACACACACACACACACACACACACACACACACACACACACACACACACACACACACACACACACACACACACACCACACACCCCTCTGTCCATTTATCTGTTTATCTCTCCCTCCCTCTGTTGCTCTGCTCCCAGACAATAGACCCCGTTGACCACGGCTCGGAGACGGAGTCACATGCTGGACACGCGCGCATATGTGCGTGTACGTTCCGCGTACGTATACACACAGGGTCAGGTTGCCACATTTAGCCTCTCTCCCATTAGCTCGATGCCTCTGTTGTGTTAACAAATAAAGCCCTGTGCTTAATATCCTACAGAAACACATTCAATTCAGCCCGGCATAGACATTCATTAATAAAGAGACATTCATTAAGATAAATAAGTGCAGAGAGTCACTTCAAGCCCACAGAGCGAACTTGGTTTTAGATGAGTTGTGTGTAGCTTTTAGCTCATAATGACTGTAAAAAAACATTAAGAACACCTGCTCTTTCCATGACACACACCAGGTGAATCCAGCTGAAAGCTATGATCCCTTATTGAATCCACTTCAATCAGTGTAGATGAAGGGGGGGAGACAGGTTAACTTAAGGTATAGGGGGCAGCATTTTCACTTTTGGATAAATAGCGTGCCCAATTTCAACTTCCTGCTACTCATGCCAAAAATATAAGATATGCATAGTATTAGTATATCTGGATAGAAAACACTCTGAAGTTTCTAAAACTGTTTGAATCATGTCCGAGTATGACAGAACTTATGTAGCAGGCAAAACCCCGAGGAAAAACCGTTGAGAAAAAAAAAATGGAGGTCTGTCTGTTCAGTGAGTTCTCATTGGGAAACGATATTTCTCAGGCACTTGTTTTCAGTTCCTACTGCTTCCACTGGATGTCACCAGTCTTTGGAATTTGGTTGAGGTTATTCCTTTGTGCAATGAAAAAGTACGGCCATCTAGGAAATGGGTAACAATGTTGAGAGTTGCGCAAGACTTGAAAAGTAGCGTTTAGTTTCCTCTCGTCCTCTATTGAAAACAGATAGACCCGTCTTCAATTTGATCGATTATTAACGTTTAAAAATACATTAAAAATACAAAAATACAATACAAAACATTTCAAACTACCTTTGTAATACCTAAAGTTGTATTACAAAGGTAGTTTGAAATGTTTTGGCAAAGTTTACAGGCAACTTTTGAAATATTTTGTAGTGACGTTGCGCAATTTGGAAGCTGTTTTCTTACTGGATCAAACACGCCAAATAAATGGACGGAATGAATCGAACAAAAGGACCAATTGTGATGTTTATGGGACATATTGGAGTGCCGACAAAATAAGCTCGTCAAAGGTAAGGAATGTATTATATTTTATTTCTGCGTTTTGTGTGGCGCCTGCGGGGTTGAAATATGCTACTCTCTCTTTGTTTACTGTTGTGCTATCATCAGATAATAGCTTCTTATGCTTTCGCCTGAAAAGCCTTTTTAAAATCTGACACGCTGGCTGCATTCACAACGAGTGTAGCTTTAATTTAGTATCTTTACATGTGTGATTTAATGAAAGCGTTTAAAAGCAGTCGGAAGCCACGGAAGGAGTGTTATGCAGACGGCATCGCAGGAGCAGCGTAATGCTTATGTTTCTAGCTCCAACACTGCAGTAATACCTGACAATACAAAGCAATACACACAAAATAAATCACCAAAATAAAATAACCATAACTTTAAGAAATATCAGAAAGAGCAATGTCAGTTTTGGGAAGCATTGGATCATACTCGCTGTTTATTATCTATGCATAGTCACTTCACCCTTACCTACATCTACAAATGACCTCAACTAACCTGTACCCCCGCACACTTACTCAGTACAGGTAACCCTGTATATAACCTCATTATTGTTATGCTATTGTGTTACTTTTGATTATTTTTAACTTTAGTTTATTTGGTAAATATTTTCTTAACTCTTCTTGACCTGTACTGTTGGTTAAGGGCTTGTAAGTAAGCATTTCATGGTACCCTGTTCAAAGGCACTTAAAATCTTTCGTCTTGCCAGTTCACCCTCTGCATGGCAAACATACACAATCCATGTCTCTAATTATCTCAAGGCTAAAAAAAATCCTTCATTAACCTGTCTCCTCCCCTTCATCTACACTGATTGAAGTGGATTTAACAGACATCGACAAGGGGTCATAGCTTTCACCTTGATTCACCTGGTCAGTCTATGTCATGGAGAGAGCATGATTTGTACCCTCAGTTTTACATCACTGTGTCCAGTATGAGGGAAGTTAGAGGTTGTCTCGCGAGCCAATGCTAACTAGTGTTAGCGTAATGACGGGATGTCTACTGCTATCTGCTAGCATGCGAGCAGATACCATAGACTTCCAGTCATTATGCTAACGCTAGTAAGCAATTATGCTAACGCTAGTAAGCAACTTGTGCTAACGCTAGTAAGCAATTATGCTAACGCTAGTAAGTAACTTGTGCTAACGCTAGTAAGCAACTTGTGCTAACGCCAGTTAGCAATTTCCTTCAAACTGCACGCAGAGAACCAAAAATGGTATCCACAAGTTCACCTGACTCTGGGTAAGTAGAGGAAGGGCCTCATTGCCAAAATCCCGAAGTATCCCTTTAAGAGTGTGTATCTGTGTGTGATGCTCAGTGCTCCAGAGCTAGTTCATTTGCAGTAGGGCGGTGAGCAGGCTTGCAGATTGCCTATTGATCTTCTGCCAGGTGTGAGAGCAGCAGAGTGTAAAATGGATCCAGGAGTTTTATGTTTTAACAGCTCTTCATTAACACATGCTTTTAACGAGAGACCTGGCCTCTTATTGCCTCTCTGAACCTCATACTTAACGAGAGACCTGGCCTCTTATTGCCTCTCTGAACCTCATACTTAACGAGAGACCTGGCCTCTTATTGCCTCTCTGAACCTCATACTTAACGAGAGACCTGGCCTCTTATTGCCTCTCTGAACCTCATACTTAACGAGAGACCTGGCCTCTTATTGCCTCTCTGAACCTCATACTTAACGAGAGACCTGGCCTCTTATTGCCTCTCTGAACCTCATACTTAACGAGAGACCTGGCCTCTTATTGCCTCTCTGAACCTCATACGCCACCGGGCTGCTCTATTTACTGTGTGTGTTCCAGCTTCAGAATGTTAAACAGGAGATGGTAACTGGGTCTAGATTAAGATGAAGGGTGTTTTTAACTAAACGACATATAATATATTTAACAGGGTGTGGATCTCTCTTGTTGCATGGCTGCAGGGGCATAAAGAGAGCGAGGGGAACACATCAAATCTCCAATAAATTCACCACACAAAAGAGTGTTTAAGCTCACATTGTCCCTCACACAAAAGAGAGCCTCCAAAACTAATAAACTACTTTCCCTAAATAGAGGATAACAGATTAGGGGAGAGATCGGAGCAGCCCTCACCCAAGTGCTGAGAGACAATGCATTAGATGGATAGTGGGCAGATGAAATGACGAGGTGCGCCTAATTGATGGTTTTCCAGATGAGCTGATTGCCCAGAGCGATTGTGTGAGGCGCATAAAGGCGAGGATAAAGAGATAACTGGAGGGATGGGAGGGAGATAAAAGGACGGAGGGAGAGAGATAGGGAGAGCGCACGCGGCACTTTTCCCCCCGATGCGCGGAGAGACGGAGGAAATAAAAGGTCTACTTTCCTCTCCTCGTCGTCTGTGTGAGCAGCATTACCATTTGCATAACAATGGCAGCAATCAGAGAGAGACAGGCAGGGTGTTATTAGAATAGCAGGACAGCGGGATGGAAGGCTCTTGGGGTTTAAAGTGGGTATAATGAGAACACACACACTTTCATACACACAGGGACACACACACACACACCCTCACTCATAACCACACACAAAGGACCAAGTATGTACTCCATGAATGCAAAATGCATGAACTAATATGGCCTGTTATAGAAAACTCACATGGACTGAAATGGACAGAGAGAGAGAGAGAGAGAGAGAGAGAGAGTCACACGCGCTGGCCTGGAGGTACAAACGCGGAAAAACACGCAGCACACACCCCTGAGCACCATTTGAGCGGTCGGCGGTGATGATTAGAGTGCATGAGGTGTGAAGGGACCAGCTGGGACTGTCTGAAGGGCTGGAGGAGTTATATCGACCCGCCTCTCTCACCTCTAACCCCCCCACGCACTCACACCCTGGGCTGTGACCGGTGAAATCGCTGCTCAGCTGTCGTACTATATCTGTGTTTCGATGGTTTACTAAATCGTCTCTAAAGACACACATACATGTACACATTCCAGGCACACACTTTCTCTATTCCTCCACGAAAGGCAATGAATTATATTAATTAAAAAGGATTCTCCATGCTATATCCGCCAAATGACCTTTGGTATTTCCATTGTGTGTGTGTGTATATTTGTGTGTGTGTGTGTGTGCACAGGTGTGTGCTTAGTGAGTGTGTGTGTGTGTGTGTGTGCTCAGCTTATGTTTCACAATGCATTAAAATGTTACTTCTGAGAGGAAAGAGCAGCAATTACCAACATGTGCCTGTGGAAATGAAAAGCAAATCTGATTTACTCTGCTAATAGTTCTACAAACCGCTCCAACCCAGCCAAGCAAAGGTCAAAATTACCATCTCATATTACCATATGAGACCGAGAGAGAGCGAGAGAGAGAGGAGCGAGAGCGAGAGAGAGGGAGAGTGCAAAGAAAAGAGGAAATACAAATTAATAAGAAATTCAGAGGGAATTTCAGCATTGATATGCACGTTGCTGAATATTCATGAAGCTAAAAAACACATCCAATTAACTCTGTGAAATATTAATATTCATGATGTGGGTCATGCATATGCATTTGTTCTTTAGTTGCGTGACCTAGGTGCCACTGACTAGTGGCGTGCGGTGGGGCTGTTTTTGAATTCTGACTATGACTCCGGGGTGATGGGGGGGGGGATTAGTGTTTATCTTTCTGTCTCTCTATCTTTTGGTCTGACTGTCTCTCGCTCTGATTCCCTCTCTCTGTTTCTCTCCATCAAAAAATCTAGAGCATTGTAATAGCAGACAGGCATTTCTATTCAGTGACATTTGTGTATATTTCTAGGTTACTATAAGGTGCTACAGGCTCAGCATGTCAGTGCAGATACAAGATACACTCTTACGTAACCGATGCATTGTAAAATAAATACTGTGCTGAGATAATTGTTTGGAAATGATAGTGCACGATTTGACAACAAGCGAGCTGGTGTTCTTTATATGCTGCCTAATGTGTTGGTATTGTATGTCTTCGGAAGATGGAGAGAAAATTATGAGAAATTAGAAACAAACGAACAAAAACTAATGGAAGAGAGTAATAATGAAACTGATGTGCTCTAATGGAGAGAGAGAGAGAGAGACAGAGAGAGAGAGACAGAGAGAGAGAAAGGGAGAGCGAGAGAGAGAGAAAGGGAGAGAGGGAGAGAGAGGGAGAGAGAGAGAGAGAGAGACAGAGAGAGAGTGAGAGAGAGAGACAGAGAGACAGAGAGACAGAGAGAGAGAGAGAGAGAGACAGAGGGAGAGAGAGATAAGGATCTGTTATGAGGCTAGTTCAACCCTGTCTCTGTATTTCTGTATCACCTGACACATCCAAACACACTCTCGCTAATGTAATAACAAACACAAGTAAACACGTGCCCCTTCTACACACGTATACACACACTCACAAACAGACACGGCAAAAGCACAGGCTGCCATGGTAACTGGAGCCTTTATCTGATCCAAGGTCGAGTCTGATTCTCATGAACAGAACCGCTCTGCTGTCTCTCTCACACACAGGTACGTGACACACAAACATATTCGCACACAATTCATGATCCAAAACAAACATTTAACCACACGGTTTGCAGATCTGAAGGGATGGAACAGGTGAAATATATACGGAGATGGGAAATCTCTGCTCGGGTTTGTGAAAGTAGACTTC
Source organism: Oncorhynchus tshawytscha (assembly GCF_018296145.1). Classification (NCBI taxonomy): domain Eukaryota; kingdom Metazoa; phylum Chordata; class Actinopteri; order Salmoniformes; family Salmonidae; genus Oncorhynchus; species Oncorhynchus tshawytscha. The sequence goes on from NC_056456.1 coordinate 10,144,790, forward strand.
AATCACTCACATCGTGTGACCACGCCCTCCAGTCTGATGATGTTTGGGTGGTCGAACTGTCCCATGATGCTGGCTTCAGAGAGGAAGTCCCGCCTCTGTTTGTCAGAGTATCCTGCCTTCAGACTCTTTATGGCCACGTAGATCTCCCTCTTTCCCTGGAGACGCAGACGGCCACTACACACCTCCCCAAACTCACCTACAACACACACAGTATAAATAACGACACACTTCCCCAAACTCACCTACAAGACACACAGTATAAATAACTACACACTTCCCCACACTCACCTACAAGACACACAGTATGAATAACTACACACTTCCCCAAACTCACCTACAAGACACACAGTATGAATAACTACACACTTCCGCACACTCACCTACAAGACACACAGTATGAATAACTACACACTTCCCCAAACTCACCTACAAGACACACAGTATGAATAACTACACACTTCCGCACACTCACCTACAACATACACAGTATAAATAACTACACACTTCCGCACACTCACCTACAAGACACACAGTATGAATAACTACACACTTCCCCAAACTCACCTACAAGACACACAGTATAAATAACTACACACTTCCCCAAACTCACCTACAAGACACACAGTATGAATAACTACACACTTCCCCACACTCACCTACAAGACACACAGTATAAATAACTACACACTTCCCCAAACTCACCTACAACACACACAGTATAAATAACTAAACACCTCCCCAAACTCACCTACAACACACACAGTATAAATAACTACACACTTCCCCAAACTCACCTACAAGACACACAGTATGAATAACTACACACTTCCCCACACTCACCTACAAGACACACAGTATAAATAACTACAGACTTCCCCAAACTCACCTACAACACACACAGTATAAATAACTAAACACCTCCCCAAACTCACCTACAACACACACAGTATAAATAACTACACACTTCCCCAAACTCACCAACAACACACACAGTATAAATAACTACACACTTCCCCCAAACTCACCTACAACATACACAGTATAAATAACTACACACCTCCCCAAACTCACCTACAACACACACAGTATAAATAACTACACACTTCCCCAAACTCACCTACAAGACACACAGTATAAATAACTACACACTTCCCCACAACACACACAGTATAAATAACTACACACTTCCCACACTCACCTACAACACACACAGTATAAATAACTACACACTTCCCCAAACTCACCTACAACACGCACAGTATAAATAACTACACACTTCCCCAAACTCACCTACAACATACACAGTATAAATAACTACACACTTCCGCACACTCACCTACAACACACACAGTATAAATAACTACACACTTCCCCAAACTCACCTACAACACACACAGTATAAATAACTACACCCTCCCCAAACTCACCTACAACACAGACACACACACACACAGCATAAATAACTACACACCTCCCCAAACTCACCTACAACACACACACACACACAGCATAAATAACTACACACCTCCCCAAACTCACATACAACACACACAGTATAAATAACTACACACTTCCCCACACTCACGTACAACACACACACTATAAATAACTACACACTTCCCCAGAGTATAAATAACTACACACCTCCCCACACTCACCTACAACACACACAGTATAAATAACTACACACTTCCCCACACTCACCTACAACACACACACAGTATAAATAACTACACACTTCCCCACACTCACCTACAACATACACAGTATAACTAACTACAAACTTCCCCAAACTCACATACAACACAGACACACAGTATAAATAACTACACACCTCCCCAAACTCACCTACAACACACACACACACAGCATAAATAACTACACACTTCCCCAAACTCACCTACAACACACACAGTATAAATAACTACACACCTCCCCACACTCACCTACAACACACACAGTATAAATAACTACACACTTCCCCAAACTCACCTACAACACACACAGTATAAATAACTACACACTTCCCCAAACTCACCTACAACACACACAGTATAAATAACTACACACTTCCCCAAACTCACCTACAACACACACAGTATAAATAACTACACACTTCCCCAAACTCACCTACAACATACACAGTATGAATAACTACACACTTCCCCAAACTCACCTACAACACACACAGTATAAATAACTACACACTTCCCCACACTCACCTACAACACACACAGTATAAATAACTACACACTTCCCCACACTCACCTACAACACACACACAGTATAAATAACTACACACTTCCCCACACTCACCTACAACACACACACACAGTATAAATAACTACACACCTCCCCAAACTCACATACAACACAGACACACACACACACAGTATAAATAACTACACACCTCCCCAAACTCACATACAAGACACACACACAGTATAAATAACTACACACATCCCCAAACTCACCTACAAGACACACACACAGTATAAATAACTACACACCTCCCCAAACTCACCTACAACACACACAGTATAAATAACTACACAATTCCCCACACTCACCTACAACACACACAGTATAAATAACTACACACTTCCCCAAACTCACCTACAAGACACACAGTATAAATAACTACAAGACACACAGTATAAATAACTACAAGACACACAGTATAAATAACTACACACCTCCCCAAACTCACCTACAACACACACAGTATAAATAACTACACACTTCCCCACACTCACCTACAACACACACAGTATAAATAACTACACACTTCCCCACACTCACCAACAACACGCACACAGAATAAATAACAACACACTTCCCCACACTCACCAACAACACACACAAACACAGTATAAATAACTACACACTTCCCCACACTCACCAACAACACACACACACAGTATAAATAACTACACACCTCCCCAAACTCACCTACAACACACAGTATAAATAACTACACACTTCCCCAAACTCACCTACAACACAGACACACACACACAGTATAAATAACTACACACCTCCCCAAACTCACATACAACACAGACACACACACACAGTATAAATAACTACACACTTCCCCACACTCACCTACAACACACACACTATAAATAACTACACACTTCCCCAGAGTATAAATAACTACACACTTCCCCAAACTCACCTACAACACACACAGTATAAATAACTACAAACTTCCCCAAACTCACCTACAACACACACAGTATAAATAACTACACATTTCCCCAAACTCACCTACAACACACACAGTATAAATAACTACACACTTCCCCAAACTCACCTACAACACAGACACACAGCATAAATAACTACACACCTCCCCAAACTCACCTACAACACACACAGTATAAATAACTACACACACACACACTGTATAAATAACTACACACCTCCCCAAACTCACCTACAACACAGACACACACACAGTATAAATAACTACACACTTCCCCACACTCACCTACAACACACACACAGTATAAATAACTACACACTTCCCCAAACTCACCTACAAGACACACACACAGTATAAATAACTACACACCTCCCCAAACTCACCTACAACACACAGTATAAATAACTACACAATTCCCCACACTCACCTACAACACACACAGTATAAATAACTACACACCTCCCCAAACTCACCTACAACACAGACACACAGCATAAATAACTACACACCTCCCCAAACTCACCTACAACACAGACACACAGTATAAATAACTACACACTTCCCCAAACTCACCTACAACACAGACACACACACACACACAGTATAAATAACTACACACCTCCCCAAACTCACATACAACACAGACACACATACACACAGTATAAATAACTACACACCTCCCCAAACTCACCTACAACACAGACACACAGTATACATAACTACAATACTTTCCCAAACTCACATACAACACAGACACACATACACACAGTATAAATAACTACACACTTCCCCAAACTCACCTACAACACACACAGTATAAATAACTACACACTTCCCTACACTCACCTACAACACACACAGTATCTATAACTATACACTTCCCCACACTCACCTACAACACGCACAGTATAAATAACTACACACTTCCCCACACTCACCTACAACACACACAGTATAAATAACTACACACTTCCCATACTCACCTACAACACACACAGTATAAATAACTACACACTTCCCCACACTCACCTACAACACACACAGTATTAATAACTACACACTTCCCCACACTCACCAACAACACGCACACAGAATAAATAACTACACACTTCCCCACACTCACCAACAACACACACAAACACAGTATAAATAACTACACACTTCCCCACACTCACCAACAACACACACACAGTATAAATAACTACACACCTCCCCAAACTCACCTACAACACACAGTATAAATAACTACACACTTCCCCAAACTCACCTACAACACAGACACACACACACAGTATAAATAACTACACACCTCCCCAAACTCACATACAACACAGACACACACACACAGTATAAATAACTACACACTTCCCCACACTCACCTACAACACACACACTATAAATAACTACACACTTCCCCAGAGTATAAATAACTACACACTTCCCCAAACTCACCTATAACACACACAGTATAAATAACTACAAACTTCCCCAAACTCACCTACAACACACACAGTATAAATAACTACACATTTCCCCAAACTCACCTACAACACACACAGTATAAATAACTACACACTTCCCCAAACTCACCTACAACACAGACACACAGCATAAATAACTACACACCTCCCCAAACTCACCTACAACACAGACACACACACACAGTATAAATAACTACACACCTCCCCAAACTCACATACAACACAGACACACACACACACATAGTATAAATAACTACACACCTCCCCAAACTCACCTACAACACACACACACACAGCATAAATAACTACACACTTCCCCACACTCACCTACAACACACACAGTATAAATAACTACACACACACACACTGTATAAATAACTACACACCTCCCCAAACTCACCTACAACACAGACACACACACAGTATAAATAACTACACACTTCCCCACACTCACCTACAACACACACACAGTATAAATAACTACACACCTCCCCAAACTCACCTACAACACACACAGTATAAATAACTACACACTTCCCCACACTCACCTACAACACACACAGTATAAATAACTACACACTTCCCCAAACTCACCTACAAGACACACAGTATAAATAACTACAAGACACTATAAATAACTACAAGACACACAGTATAAATAACTACACACCTCCCCAAACTCACCTACAACACACACAGTATAAATAACTACACACTTCCCCACACTCACCTACAACACACACAGTATAAATAACTACACACTTCCCCACACTCACCAACAACACGCACACAGAATAAATAACTACACACTTCCCCACACTCACCAACAACACACACAAACACAGTATAAATAACTACACACTTCCCCACACTCACCAACAACACACACACACAGTATAAATAACTACACACCTCCCCAAACTCACCTACAACACACAGTATAAATAACTACACACTTCCCCAAACTCACCTACAACACAGACACACACACACAGTATAAATAACTACACACCTCCCCAAACTCACATACAACACAGACACACACACACAGTATAAATAACTACACACTTCCCCACACTCACCTACAACACACACATAAATAACACACACTTCCCCAGAGTATAAATAACTACACACTTCCCCAAACTCACCTACAACACACACAGTATAAATAACTACAAACTTCCCCAAACTCACCTACAACACACACAGTATAAATAACTACACATTTCCCCAAACTCACCTACAACACACACAGTATAAATAACTACACACTTCCCCAAACTCACCTACAACACAGACACACAGTATAAATAACTACACACCTCCCCAAACTCACCTACAACACACACAGTATAAATAACTACACACACACACACTGTATAAATAACTACACACCTCCCCAAACTCACCTACAACACAGACACACACACAGTATAAATAACTACACACTTCCCCACACTCACCTACAACACACACACACAGTATAAATAACTACACACTTCCCCAAACTCACCTACAAGACACACACACAGTATAAATAACTACACACCTCCCCAAACTCACCTACAACACACAGTATAAATAACTACACACTTCCCCACACTCACCTACAACACACACAGTATAAATAACTACACACTTCCCCAAACTCACCTACAACACAGACACACAGTATAAATAACTACACACCTCCCCAAACTCACCTACAACACAGACACACAGTATAAATAACTACACACTTCCCCAAACTCACCTACAACACAGACACACACACACACACAGTATAAATAACTACACACCTCCCCAAACTCACATACAACACAGACACACATACACACAGTATAAATAACTACACACCTCCCCAAACTCACCTACAACACAGACACACAGTATAAATAACTACACACTTTCCCAAACTCACATACAACACAGACACACACACACAGTATAAATAACTACACACTTCCCCAAACTCACCTACAACACACACAGTATAAATAACTACACACTTCCCCACACTCACCTACAACACACACAGTATCTATAACTATACACTTCCCCACACTCACCTACAACACGCACAGTATAAATAACTACACACTTCCCCACACTCACCTACAACACACACAGTATAAATAACTACACACTTCCCATACTCACCTACAACACACAGTATAAATAACTACACACTTCCCCAAACTCACCTACAACATACACAGTATAAATAACTACACACCTCCCCACACTCACCAACAACACACACACAGTATAAATAACTACACACTTCCCCACACTCACCAACAACACACACAGTATAAATAACTACACACTTCCCTACACTCACCAACAATACACACAGGGTATAAATAACTACACACTTCCCCAAACTCACCTACAACACACAGTATAAATAACTACACACTTCCCCAAACTCACCTACAACACAGACACACACACACAGTATAAATAACTACACACCTCCCCAAACTCACATACAACACAGACACACACACACACAGTATAAATAACTACACACTTCCCCACACTCACCTACAACACACACACTATAAATAACACACACTTCCCCAGTATAAATAACTACACACTTCCCCAAACTCACCTATAACACACACAGTATAAATAACTACAAACTTCCCCAAACTCACCTACAACACACACAGTATAAATAACTACACATTTCCCCAAACTCACCTACAACACACACAGTATAAATAACTACACACTTCCCCAAACTCACCTACAACACAGACACACAGCATAAATAACTACACACCTCCCCAAACTCACCTACAACACAGACACACACACACAGTATAAATAACTACACACCTCCCCAAACTCACATACAACACAGACACACACACACACATAGTATAAATAACTACACACCTCCCCAAACTCACCTACAACACACACACACACAGCATAAATAACTACACACTTCCCCACACTCACCTACAACACACACAGTATAAATAACTACACACACACACACTGTATAAATAACTACACACCTCCCCAAACTCACCTACAACACAGACACACACACAGTATAAATAACTACACACTTCCCCACACTCACCTACAACACACACACAGTATAAATAACTACACACTTCCCCAAACTCACCTACAAGACACACACACAGTATAAATAACTACACACCTCCCCAAACTCACCTACAACACACAGTATAAATAACTACACAATTCCCCACACTCACCTACAACACACACAGTATAAATAACTACACACCTCCCCAAACTCACCTACAACACACACAGTATAAATAACTACACACCTCCCCAAACTCACCTACAACACAGACACACAGTATAAATAACTACACACTTCCCCAAACTCACCTACAACACAGACACACAGTATAAATAACTACACACCTCCCCAAACTCACCTACAACACAGACACACACACACAGTATAAATAACTACACACTTCCCCAAACTCACCTACAACACACACAGTATAAATAACTACACACTTCCCCAACTCACCTACAACACACACAGTATAAATAACTACACACTTCCCCACACTCACCTACAACACACACAGTATAAATAACTACACACTTCCCCACACTCACCTACAACACACACAGTATAAATAACTACACACTTCCCCACACTCACCTACAACACACACAGTATAAATAACTACACACTTCCCCACACTCACCTACAACACACACAGTATAAATAACTACACACTTCCCAAACTCACCTACAACACACACAGTATAAATAACTACACACTTCCCCACACTCACCTACAACACACACAGTATAAATAACTACACACTTCCCCAAACTCACCTACAACACACACAGTATAAATAACTACACACTTCCCCTCACACTCACCTACAACACACACAGTATAAATAACTACACACTTCCCCAAACTCACCTACAACACACACAGTATAAATAACTACACACTTCCCCAACTCACCTACAACACACACAGTATAAATAACTACACACTTCCCCACACTCACCTACAACACACACACACAGTATAAATAACTACACACTTCCCCAAACTCACCTACAACACACACAGTATAAATAACTACACACTTCCCCAAACTCACCTACAACACACACAGTATCTATAACTATACACTTCCCCACACTCACCTACAACACGCACAGTATAAATAACTACACACTTCCCCAAACTCACCTACAACACACACAGTATAAATAACACACACTTCCCAAACTCACCTACAACACACACAGTATAAATAACTACACACCTCCCCAAACTCACCACAACACACACACAGTATAAATAACTACACACCTCCCCAAACTCACCTACAACACAGACACACACAGTATAAATAACTACACACCTCCCCAAACTCACCTACAACACACACACACACACAGCATAAATAACTACACACCTCCCCAAACTCACATACAACACACACAGTATAAATAACTACACACTTCCCCACACTCACCTACAACACACACACTATAAATAACTACACACTTCCCCAGAGTATAAATAACTACACACCTCCCCAAACTCACCTACAACACACACACACACACAGTATAAATAACTACACACTTCCCCAAACTCACCTACAACACACACAGTATAAATAACTACACACTTCCCCACACTCACCTACAACACACACACAGTATAAATAACTACACACTTCCCCAAACTCACCTACAAGACACACACACAGTATAAATAACTACACACCTCCCCAAACTCACCTACAACACACACAGTATAAATAACTATACACACACTCACCTACAACATACACAGTATAAATAACTACAAACTTCCCCAAACTCACATACAACACAGACACACAGTATAAATAACTACACACTTCCCCAAACTCATCTACAACACACACACACAGCATAAATAACTACACACTTCCCCAAACTCACCTACAACACACACAGTATAAATAACTATACACTTCCCCACACTCACCTACAACACACACAGTATAAATAACTACACACTTCCCCTCACACAACATACACAGTATAAATAACTACACACTTCCCCAAACTCACCTACAACACACACAGTATAAATAACTACACACTTCCCCAAACTCACCTACAACATACACAGTATAAATAACTACACACTTCCCCACTCACCTACAACATACACAGTATAAATAACTACACACTTCCCCAAACTCACCTACAACACAGACACAGTATAAATAACTACACACTTCCCCAAACTCACCTACAACACACACAGTATAAATAACTACACACTTCCCCACACTCACCTACAACACACACAGTATAAATAACTACACACTTCCCCAAACTCACCTACACACAGACACACACACACAGTATAAATAACTACACACCTCCCCAAACTCACATACAACACAGACACACACACACAGTATAAATAACTACACACTTCCCCAAACTCACCTACAAGACACACACACAGTATAAATAACTACACACATCCCCAAACTCACCTACAAGACACACACACAGTATAAATAACTACACACTTCCCCAAACTCACCTACAACACACACAGTATAAATAACTACACACACACTCACCTACAACACACACAGTATAAATAACTACACACTTCCCCAAACTCACCTACAAGACACACAAGACACACAGTATAAATAACTACACACCTCCCCAAACTCACCTACAACACACACAGTATAAATAACTACACACTTCCCCACACTCACCTACAACACACACAGTATAAATAACTACACACTTCCCCAAACTCACATACAACACAGACACACAGTATAAATAACTACACACTTCCAAAACTCACCTACAACACACACACACACACAGCATAAATAACTACACACTTCCCCAAACTCACCTACAACACACACAGTATAAATAACTATACACCTCCCCACACTCACCTACAACACACACAGTATAAATAACTACACACTTCCCCAAACTCACCTACAACATACACACACACAGCATAAATAACTACACACTTCCCAAAACTCACCTACAACATACACAGTATAAATAACTACACACTTCCCCAAACTCACCTACAACATACACAGTATAAATAACTACACACTTCCCCAAACTCACCTACAACACACACAGTATAAATAACTACACACTTCCCCAAACTCACCTACAACATACACAGTATAAATAACTACACACTTCCCCAAACTCACCTACAACATACACAGTATAAATAACTACACACTTCCCCACACTCACCTACAACACAGACACACAGTATAAATAACTACAATACTTTCCCAAACTCACCTACAACACACACAGTATAAATAACTACACACTTCCCCACACTCACCTACAACACAGACACACAGTATAAATAACTACACACTTCCCCAAACTCACCTACAACACAGACACACAGACACACAGTATAAATAACTACACACCTCCCCAAACTCACATACAACACAGACACACACACACACAGTATAAATAACTACACACCTCCCCAAACTCACATACAAGACACACACACAGTATAAATAACTACACACATCCCCAAACTCACCTACAAGACACACACACAGTATAAATAACTACACACCTCCCCAAACTCACCTACAACACACACAGTATAAATAACTACACACTTCCCCACACTCACCTACAACACACACAGTATAAATAACTACACACTTCCCCAAACTCACCTACAAGACACACAGTATAAATAACACAAGACACACAGTATAAATAACTACACACCTCCCCAAACTCACCTACAACACACACAGTATAAATAACTACACACTTCCCCACACTCACCTACAACACACACAGTATAAATAACTACACACTTCCCCACACTCACCAACAACACACACACAGAATAAATAACTACACACTTCCCCACACTCACCAACAACACACAAACACAGTATAAATAACTACACACTTCCCCACACTCACCAACAACACACACACACAGTATAAATAACTACACACTTCCCCAAACTCACATACAACACAGACACACAGCATAAATAACTACACACCTCCCCAAACTCACCTACAACACACACAGTATAAATAACTACACACTTCCCCAAACTCACCTACAACAGACACACACACACAGTATAAATAACTACACACTTCCCCAAACTCACATACAACACAGACACACAGCATAAATAACTACACACTTCCCCACACTCACCTACAACACACACACTATAAATAACTACACACTTCCCCAGAGTATAAATAACTACACACCTCCCCAAACTCACCTACAACACACACACGCACACAGTATAAATAACTACACACTTCCCCAAACTCACCTACAACACACACAGTATAAATAACTACAAACTTCCCCAAACTCACCTACAACACACACAGTATAAATAACTACACACTTCCCCAAACTCACCTACAACACACACACAGTATAAATAACTACACACTTCCCCAAACTCACATACAACACAGACACACAGTATAAATAACTACACACCTCCCCAACACTCACCAACAACACACACACACAGTATAAATAACTACACACTTCCCCAAACTCACCTACAACACACACAGTATAAATAACTACACACTTCCCTACACTCACCTACAACACACACAGTATAAATAACTACACACTTCCCCAACACTCACCTACAACACACACAGTATAAATAACTACACACTTCCCCACACTCACCTACCACACACACACACAGTATAAATAACTACACACTCCCCAAACTCACCTACAACACACACACACACAGTATAAATAACTACACACTTCCCCACACTCACCTACAACACACACACAGTATAAATAACTACACACTTCCCCAAACTCACCTACAAGACACACACACAGTATAAATAACTACACACTTCCCCAAACTCACCTACAACACACACAGTATAAATAACTACACACTTCCCCACACTCACCTACAAGACACACACACAGTATAAATAACTACACACTTCCCCAAACTCACCTACAAGACACACACACAGTATAAATAACTACACACTTCCCCACACTCACCTACAACACACACAGTATAAATAACTACACACTTCCCCAAACTCACCTACAACATACACAGTATAAATAACTACACACCTCCCTACACTCAACAACAACACACACACAGTATAAATAACTACACACTTCCACACACTCACCAACAACACACACACACAGTATAAATAACTACACACTTCCCCAAACTCACCTACAACAGACACACAGTATAAATAACTACACACCTCCCCAAACTCACCTACAACACACACAGTATAAATAACTACACACTTCCCCAAACTCACCTACAACAGACACACACACACAGTATAAATAACTACACACTTCCCCAAACTCACATACAACACAGACACAACACACACAGTATAAATAACTACACACTTCCCCACACTCACCTACAACACACACACATAAATAACACACACTTCCCCAGAGTATAAATAACTACACACCTCCCCAAACTCACCTACAACACACACACACACAGTATAAATAACTACACACTTCCCCAAACTCACCTACAACACACACAGTATAAATAACTACACACTTCCCCAAACTCACCTACAACACACACAGTATAAATAACTACACATTTCCCCAAACTCACCTACAACACACACAGTATAAATAACTACACACTTCCCCAAACTCACCTACAACACAGACACACAGTATAAATAACTACACACCTCCCTACACTCACCAACAACACACACACACACAGTATAAATAACTACACACTTCCCCAAACTCACCTACAACACACACAGTATAAATAACTACACACTTCCCTACACTCACCTACAACACACACAGTATCTATAACTATACACTTCCCCACACTCACCTACAACACGCACAGTATAAATAACTACACACTTCCCCACACTCACCTACCACACACACACACAGTATAAATAACTACACACCTCCCCAAACTCACCTACAACACACACACACAGTATAAATAACTACACACTTCCCCACACTCACCTACAACACACACACAGTATAAATAACTACACACTTCCCCAAACTCACCTACAAGACACACACACAGTATAAATAACTACACACCTCCCCAAACTCACCTACAACACACACAGTATAAATAACTACACAATTCCCCACACTCACCTACAACACACACAGTATAAATAACTACACACCTCCCCAAACTCACCTACAACACAGACACACAGTATAAATAACTACACACCTCCCCAAACTCACCTACAACACAGACACACAGTATAAATAACTACACCCTCCCCAAACTCACCTACAACACAGACACACACACACACAGTATAAATAACTACACACCTCCCCAAACTCACATACAACACAGACACACAGTATAAATAACTACACACCTCCCCAAACTCACCTACAACACATACACACACAGCATAAATAACTACACACCTCCCCAAACTCACATACAACACACACAGTATAAATAACTACACACTTCCCCACACTCACCAACAACACACACACACAGTATAAATAACTACACACCTCCCCAAACTCACCTACAACACAGACACACAGTATACATAACTACAATACTTTCCCAAACTCACATACAACACAGACACACAGTATAAATAACTACACACCTCCCTACACTCACCAACAACACACACACACACAGTATAAATAACTACACACTTCCCCAAACTCACCTACAACACACACAGTATAAATAACTACACACTTCCCTACACTCACCTACAACACACACAGTATCTATAACTATACACTTCCCCACACTCACCTACAACACGCACAGTATAAATAACTACACACTTCCCCACACTCACCTACAACACACACAGTATAAATAACTACACACTTCCCATACTCACCTACAACACACACAGTATAAATAACTACACACTTCCCCACACTCACCTACAACACACACAGTATTAATAACTACAAACTTCCCCAAACTCACCTACAACACACACAGTATAAATAACTACACCCTCCCCAAACTCACCTACAACACAGACACACACACACACAGTATAAATAACTACACACCTCCCCAAACTCACATACAACACAGACACACACAGCATAAATAAATAACTACACACTTCCCCACACTCACCTACAACACACACACAGCATAAATAACTACACACTTCCCCAGAGTATAAATAACTACACACCTCCGCAAACTCACCTACAACACAGACACACACACAGTATAAATAACTACACACCTACCCAAACTCACCTACAACACACACACGCACACAGTATAAATAACTACACACTTCCCCACACTCACCTACAACACACACAGTATAAATAACTACACACTTCCCCACACTCACCTACAACACACACACAGTATAAATAACTACACACTTCCCCAAACTCACCTACAAGACACACACACAGTATAAATAACTACACACCACCCCAAACTCACCTACAACACACACAGTATAAATAACTACACACTTCCCCACACTCACCTACAACACACACACAGTATAAATAACTACACACTTCCCCAAACTCACCTACAAGACACACACACAGTATAAATAACTACACACCACCCCAAACTCACCTACAACACACACAGTATAAATAACTACACACTTCCCCACACTCACCTACAACACACACACAGTATAAATAACTACACACTTCCCCACACTCACCTACAACACACACACAGTATAAATAACTACACACTTCCCCACACTCACCTACAACACACACAGTATAAATAACTATACACTTCCCCACACTCACCTACAACATACACAGTATAAATAACTACACACTTCCCTACACTCACCTACAACATACACAGTATAACTACAAACTTCCCCAAACTCACCTACAACACAGACACACAGTATAAATAACTACACACTTCCCCACACTCACCTACAACACACACACAGTATAAATAACTACACACTTCCCCACACTCACCTACAACACAGACACACAGTATAAATAACTACACACCTCCCTACACTCACCAACAACACACACACACACAGTATAAATAACTACACACTTCCCCAAACTCACCTACAACACACACAGTATAAATAACTACACACTTCCCCACACTCACCTACAACACACACAGTATCTATAACTATACACTTCCCCACACTCACCTACAACACGCACAGTATAAATAACTACACACTTCCCCAAACTCACCTACCACACACAGTATAAATAACTACACACTTCCCATACTCACCTACAACACACACAGTATAAATAACTACACACTTCCCCACACTCACCTACAACACACACAGTATTAATAACTACAAACTTCCCCAAACTCACCTACAACACACACAGTATAAATAACTACACCCTCCCCAAACTCACCTACAACACAGACACACACACACACAGTATAAATAACTACACACCTCCCCAAACTCACATACAACACAGACACACAGTATAAATAACTACACACCTCCCTACACTCACCCCAACACACACACACACACACACACACAGTATAAATAACTACACACTTCCCCAAACTCACCTACAACATACACAGTATAAATAACTACACACCTCCCCACACTCACCAACAACACACACACAGTATAAATAACTACACACTTCCACACACTCACCAACAACACACACACACAGTATAAATAACTACACACTTCCCCACACTCACCAACAACACACACAGGGTATAAATAACTACACACCTTCAACACACAAGTACTCACACTTCCCCAACACACACAGTATAAATAACTACACACTTCCCCAAACTCACTATACCACACTTCCCAAACACACACACACACACACAGTATAAATAACTACACACTTCCACACACTCACCAACAACACACACACACACAGTATAAATAACGACACACTTCCCCACACTCACCAACAACACACACAGGGTATAAATAACTACACACTTCCCCAAACTCACCTACAACACACACACTATAAATAACTACACACTTCCCCAAACTCACCTACAACACACACATTATAAATAACTACAAACTTCCCCAAACTCACCTACAAGACACACACACAGTATAAATAACTACACACTTCCCCAAACTCACCTACAACACACAGTATAAATAACTACACACTTCCCCAAACTCACCTACAACATACACAGTATAAATAACTACACACCTCCCCACACTCACCAACAACACACACACAGTATAAATAACTACACACTTCCCCACTTCCCACACTCACCAACAACACACACACAGTATAAATAACTACACACTTCCCCACACTCACCTACAAGACACACACACAGTATAAATAACTACTCACCTCCCCAAACTCACCTACAACACACAGTATAAATAACTACACACTTCCCCACTTCCCCACACTCACCAACAACACACACACAGTATAAATAACTACAAACTTCCCCAAACTCACCTACAAGACACACACACAGTATAAATAACTACACACCTCCCCAAACTCACCTACAACACACAGTATAAATAACTACACACTTCCCCACTTCCCACACTCACCAACAACACACACACAGTATAAATAACTACACACTTCCCCACTTCCCCACACTCACCAACAACACACACACAGTATAAATAACTACACACTTCCCCACACTCACCAACAACACACACAGTGTAAATAACTACACACTTCCCCACTTCCCCACACTCACCAACAACACACACACAGTATAAATAACTACACACTTCCCCACACCCACCAACAACACACACAGTATAAATAACTACACACTTCCCCAAACTCACCTACAACACACACAGTATAAATAACTACACACTTCCCCAAACTCACCTACAACACACACAGTATAAATAACTACACACTTCCCCAAACTCACCAACAACACACACACCCACAGTATAAATAACTACACACCTCCCCAAACTCACCTACAACACACACAGTATAAATAACTACAAACTTCCCCAAACTCACCTACAACACAGACACACAGTATAAATAACTACAATACTTTCCCAAACTCACATACAACAGACACACAGCATAAATAACTACACACCTCCCTACACTCACCAACAACAGACACACACACACACACACACACACACACACACACACACACACACACACACACACACACACACACACACACACACACACACACACACACACACACACACACACACACACACACACAGTATAAATAACTACACACTTCCCCCTACAAGACACACAGTATAAATACCTACACAAACTCACCTACAAGACACACAGTATAAATACCTACACACCTCCCTACACTCACCAACAACACACACACACACAGTATAAATAACTACACACTTCCCCACACTCACCAAAAACACACACTGTTACGTTCCCCAGATTATGTGTTGTAGTTTGTGTATTTGCATGTGTTTATTTCAGGAAATGGCTTCCTGAAATCCCTCAAGCAGCTGATTGGTCGACTCCAGGGCTAATTGGAGAGCTGACCCCGCCCCCTCGTCAAGACACAGCTGTCTCCAATTCCCCATTCCTTCAGAAGCTATATAAAAGCCAGTGTTCTGTTCAGGAGATCTTTTTTTTTCCTTTTGTAGAGGATTTTGCTGGAGGTAGATTTGTTAGAGATTTGTTAGAGATTTGTTAGAGACTTGTTAGAGACTTGTTAGAGACTTGTTAGAGACTTGTTAGAGACTTGTTAGAGACTTGTTAGAGACTTGTTAGAGACTTGTTAGAGACTTGTTAGAGACTTGTTAGAGACTTGTTAGAGACTTGTTAGAGACTTGTTAGAGACTTGTTAGAGACTTGTTAGAGATCTTTTTGGAGGTAGAGATTTTGCTGGAGGTAGGGATTGCTGAGATTGATTGTGATAGAGGTTGATTTTGCTGGAAAGTGGTATGTTCTGTGAGTTTGTTGCTCAGATAGAGCTTATTTGACATCCTTTTGTTTCTTAGTTTGTTTAAAATTGTTTAATATTCTGTTTCATTTGTTCCCAGGGGGGAAGGGGAAGGCACCTAGGGAGTGCTTAGGCAAGAGGCCCGCGGGCATACATATACCCGTAGCATATTCGCTGTCTAGACACACTAGGTAAGACCTGGGCGGACCACCCCTTGTATTTTGGTTAGGGCACCAGGTGGTGCTAAATTAGGTAAGTAGTGGGTAGGCAGGTAAGATAGGAGAGGGGGCTTTGAGATTTACTTTCTTTGCTTTGGTTCCGTCCAGCCCCTTTTCCCCATATTACCGTGTAAAGGAATAAAGTCCTTGTAAACGGTATCACATTCTGCCTGTTGTCATTCTTACTTGCACCTACAGTCCATACCTTTTTCGCTTCACAGAGAGTTTAGTTGTAGCAGGGTGTTGCGTTCCCTCTTCATAGAGGCGTGCGTAACACACACACACACACAGTATAAATAACTACACACTTCCCCACACTCACCAACAACACACACACACACAGTATAAATAACTACACACTTCCCCAAACTCACCTACAACACACACAGTATAAATAACTACACACATCCCCACACTCACCTACAACACACACAGTATAAATAACTACACCCTCCCCCACACGCACCTACAACACACACAGTATAAATAACTACACACTTCCCCACACTCACCTACAACACACACAGTATAAATAACTACACCCTCCCCCACACTCACCTACAACACACACAGTATAAATAACTACACACTTCCCCACACTCACCTACAACACACACAGTATAAATAACTACACACTCCCCCACACTCACCTACAACACACACAGTATAAATAACTACACACTCCCCCACACTCACCTACAACACACACAGTATAAATAACTACACACTTCCCCAAACTCACCTACAACACACACAGTATAAATAACTACACACTCCCCCACACTCACCTACAACACACACAGTATAAATAACTACACACTTCCCCACACTCACCTACAACACACACAGTATAAATAACTACACACTCCCCCACACTCACCTACAACACACACAGTATAAATAACTACACACTCCCCCACACTCACCTACAACACACACAGTATAAATAACTACACACTCCCCACACTCACCTACAACACACACAGTATAAATAACTACACCCTCCCCCACACTCACCTACAACACACACAGTATAAATAACTACACACTTCCCCACACTCACCTACAACACACACAGTATAAATAACTACACACTCCCCCACACGCACCTACAACACACACAGTATAAATAACTACACACTCCCCCACACGCACCTACAACACACACAGTATAAATAACTACACACTCCCCCACACTCACCTACAACACACATACTTTAAACAAAGTGTCTGCACAATTAACAATCAGATTTCTCTTGACTGCACCACTGGGGTTCCACAGGCATCAATGTAAGGGCCACTTTTATTACATTTGCATAGTGATGTTTTTGTAGTTTGAACAGCAACCAGGGATGACTCACCCGCTCCTATGACTCTCTCGATGCGGATGCTGGAAGCATCAATCTCTTTGGCAAAGTCTCTGACTGCCTGGTTAGGGTCCTCATAAGTGTGTGGATGAATATAGGTCTTACTGCCAGGGAGTTTGACTGGAGAGAGATCGAGAGAGGCGGGGGAGGGAGGAGAGAGGGAAATATGGGGGAGAGAAACAGAGAGAGATCGAGAGAGATGGGGGGAGGGGAGGGAGAGAGAGGGGAAAATATGGGGGAAACAGAGAGAAACAGAGAGAGATCGAGAGAGGCGGGGGAGGGAGGGGGGAGAGGGGAAAATATGGGGAGAGAAACAGAGAGAGAGCGAGAGAGATGGGGGAGGGAGGAGAGAGGGGAAAATATGGGGAGAGAAACAGAGAGAGAGCGAGAGAGATGGGGGGGAGGGGGGAGGAGAGAGGGGGAGAGAAACAGAGAGAGATCGAGAGAGGCGGGGGGGAGGAGAGAGGGGGAAAATATGGGGAGAGAAACAGAGAGAGAGCGAGAGAGATGGGGGAGGGAGGAGAGAGGGGAAAATATGGGGAGAGAAACAGAGAGAGATCGAGAGAGGCGGGGGAGGGAGGAGAGAGGGGAAAATATGGGGGAGAGAAACAGAGAGAGAGCGAGAGAGATGGGGGAGGGAGGAGAGAGGGGAAATATGGGGGAGAGAAACAGAGAGAGATCGAGAGAGAGGGGGGGGAGGGAGGAGAGAGGGGAAAATATGGGGGAGAGAAACAGAGAGAGAGCGAGAGAGATGGGGGGGGGAGGAGAGAGGGGACATATGGGGGAGAGAAACAGAGAGAGATCGAGAGAGGCGGGGGAGGGGGAGGAGAGAGGGGAAAATATGGGGAGAGAAACAGAGAGAGAGCGAGAGAGATGGGGGAGGGAGGAGAGAGGGGACATATGGGGGAGAGAGAAACAGAGAGAGATCGGGGGAGAGAGAGAGAGAGCGGGGGGGGAGGGAGGAGAGAGGGGGAAAATATGGGGGAGAAACAGAGAAACAGAGAGAGATCGGGAGGGAGAGATGGGGGAGGGAGAGGAGAGAGGGGGGGAAAAGAGGGAAAATATGGGGGAGAGAAACAGAGAGAGATCGAGAGAGGGGGGGGGAGGGAGGAGAGAGGGGAAATATGGGGAGAGAAACAGAGAGAGATCGAGAGAGATGGGGGAGGGAGGAGAGAGGGGAAAATATGGGGAGAGAAACAGAGAGAGATCGAGAGAGGCGGGGGAGGGAGGAGAGAGGGGAAAATATGGGGAGAGAAACAGAGAGAGAGCGAGAGAGATGGGGGAGGGGAGGAGAGAGGGGACATATGGGGGAGAGAAACAGAGAGAGATCGAGAGAGGCGGGGGAGGGAGGAGAGAGGGGAAAATATGGGGAGAGAGAAACAGAGAGAGAGAGAAACAGAGAGAGATCGAGAGAGGGGGGGGAGGAGAGAGGGGAAAATATGGGGGAGAGAAACAGAGAGAGATCGAGAGAGATGGGGGAGGGAGGAGAGAGGGGAAAATATGGGGGAGAGAAACAGAGAGAGAGATGAGAGAGATGGGGGGAGGGAGGAGAGAGGGGAAAATATGGGGGAGAGAAACAGAGAGAGATCGAGAGAGGCGGGGGAGATCGAGAGAGGGGGAGAGGGGGGGAAAATATGGGGAGAGAAACAGAGAGAGAGCGAGAGAGATGGGGAGGGAGGAGAGAGGGGAAAATATGGGGAGAGAAACAGAGAGAGATCGAGAGAGGCGGGGGAGGAGAGAGAGGGGGAAAATATGGGGGAGAGAAACAGAGAGAGAGCGAGAGAGATGGGGGAGGGAGGAGAGAGGGGAAAATATGGGGGAGAGAAACAGAGAGAGAGCGAGAGAGATGGGGGAGGGAGGAGAGAGGGGACATATGGGGGAGAGAAACAGAGAGAGAGCGAGAGAGATGGGCGGAAGAAGAGAGGAGAGAAACATAGAGAGACGTCAATAACCTTCCTTGCAGAAAGCAGGCAGTGAACGACAGTGCGACATAGAAATGAGCTCAACTCCAACGTAATTAAAGTTATGTAAATGGCTCCGGAATCCTTGAGAGTTGAATATCACATATTCAATATTGCTCTCTCGGATGGAACACGTCTCCCGCGTGTTTTGTTATACGTCCTTACAGCAACACTAGAGAATGAATGTCAATTCTGCTCACTTCATACAAGGCATTCACTTTCCGAGAAGCAGCCTGAGCACATTCCTACGGACGTGACAGAGTGACTCCCGGTGAGAATCTCAACTGCTTCTGTATGTTCTCATTGTTTAAGCTGAAAAGCTGAAAAGGGGTTGAAGCATATCTCTCCTGTTTTTCCTACGGACAGTGAAAGAGGAGCCTATCATGAATTGCAATCGCCTGAATCACTTTCTTGTTTATGTACATGTGAAAATAGCCTGTGACATATCGAAAAGAGTGTACTCTGTGTGCGTGTGCGTGTGTGTGTGTGTGTGTGTGTGTGTGTGTGT
>NC_056456.1:10175090-10182590 GCF_018296145.1 Oncorhynchus tshawytscha
GATCAAGTTGTAGAAACATCCCAAGGATGATCAATGGAAACAGGATGCACCTGAGATCAATTTTGAGTCACATAGCAAAGGGTCTGAATACTTATGTAAAAAAATAAATATATATATATATATATATATATATATTTCTTTTTTATTTAACTAGGTAGTTCAGTTAAGAACAACTTCTTATTTACAATGACGGCCAACACCGGCCAAACCCGGGCGGCGCTGGGCCAATTGTGCGCAACCCTATGGGACTCCCGATCATGGCCTGTTGTGATGCAGCCTGGATTCGAACCAGGGTGTCTGTAGTGAAGCCTCAAGCACTGAGATGCAGTGTCTTAGACTGCTGAGCCACTCTGTATTGCAAAAATGTCTAAAAACCTGTTTTTGCTTTGTCATTATGGGGTATTGTGTGTAGATTGATAAGGGAAAATACTATTTCATCAATTTTAGAATAAGGCTGTAATGTAACAAAATGTAGAAAAAGTCAAGGGGTCTGAATACTTTCCGAATGCACTGTGTGTGTGTGTGTGTGTGTGTGTGTGTGTGTGTGTGTGTGTGTGTGTGTGTGTGTGTGTGTGTGTGTTTCTCAACATACAGTATGTGGACTTTACTGTGTGTTCTTGATGTGTTTGTACCTCTTAACCAACAATCTGTTTGTCTATTAATGTTCAATCAGCCCATTCAGATGAGCGAGTGTTTGCTACACTTTTAAAAATGTGATACCTGGTCATAGTAATAATAATAATACATGGGACTTTATATAGTGATTTTTAAGGACCCAAAGGCTTTTTACATTCAAAGAAATGAAACAAATAAACAGGAGTCTAAACAAAAACACATCAGACTAAACGAAAACGGGAACAAAGACAGAGGGGTGGGCTCAAGGAAGGGAAGGTTGGATTTAGCTACAAACCCGGGTTTAGAGTAAGGGTTTGAGTTAGGAGGTGCTCAGTATGGTGAAGAGAGGAGTGTCTTTGTAGTGTATTGCTTTGCTTGTGTGTACAGTCTGTGTGTGTGTGTAGGGGGGGGCTTAAGGATAGGCCTTGTCAAAGAGGTGGGGCTTTAGAAGGGACTGAAAGATGGTGATGGACTAAGAGTTACGGATGGCTGGAGGGAGGCAGTTCTCCAAGCCCTGGAGAAGGCCCTGATGCCAAAGTGCCGGGGCTTCAACCTGGGGATGACAAGGTGGCCTGCTGTGGTGGAACGGAGTGCGTGTGTGGGTTTGTAGGGAAGAAGAAGGTCTGAGAGGTGGGGATGGGAGGGGTGCTGCCAGGACTTGGTGTGGGTGAAGAGTCGGGCTGCAGATTTATGAACCGTTTGGAGTTTATGGAGGAAGCTTGAGTTGATGTCGGAGAGCACTGAGTTACAGTAGTCAAGACGGGAGGAGATGAATGCATGTATGAGGGTTTCAACAGCAAGATGGAAGAGGGAGGACCCGACTTTGGCAATGTTGCGGAGGTGGAAGAATTAAGATCTGACCATGTGATAGTGGTCAAAAGAGAGGGTGAGGTCTGGGATGATGCCAAGGTTGCGTGCGTGGGGGGAGGGAGGGAGAGACAGTGGTGCCATCAATGGTGAGGGGGTGAGGTTGCCCGCTTTGGTGAGGGTGGGTCTGGTGCCTATGAGGAGGAGTTCCATTTTATCACTGTTGCACTTGAGGAAGTGTTGTTGCATCCATGTTAGTATTGCAGAGATATTAGAACTGGGCCAGAGGTGGGTTGAGGTAGGATTTGGTGCTGAGGTAGATCTGGGTGTCATTGGCAAAGCAGTGGAAGTCAAGGTTGAGGTGACGGAGGATCTGACCAAGGGGGAGGATGTAGATGATGAAGAGTAAGGGACCCAGCACAGAGCCCTGGGGGACACCCTGTAGAACTGCAGCTGAAGTGTGGCCATTGAGGGAGACCTAGTGGGTGTGAATGTCCTTGATGTAGGGAGGGTGTTTGCGTGTGTGTGTGTGTGTGTGTGTGTGTGTGTGTGTGTGTGTGTGTGTGTGTGTGTGTGTGTGTGTGTGTGTGTGTGTGTGTGTGTGTGTGTGTGTGTGTGTGTGTGAGAGAGCTGACTACACAGAACAAGCTGAGGTGATGAGTTTACTATTCACAGAAGAAGACAGCCAGAGGACTAGTGTAACCACTTTGCTTCAGTCAAAGTTGCCATCTGATGGCCAAGGCAAAACTATCGGTGGCTGACACTGAAAAAAACAGACATTTAAAAGAGATTTGGTTTCTCTGACAATAAAGCAATGTAAGTATCTCATGACAATAACAATCCAGGGCCAAGGAAAATAGGAGTAGGAGGGTCACAACATAGAAAAAGAGAAGAAAATACAAAAACCTTCACAAAATCCCCTATAAATCTTTCTGTTGTTCCTATGTAAACTCCAGACTGTCCTGTGTCTTTGTTAGCCGGCGTGTGAAGCAGGCAGGCAGGCAGGCAGGCAGGCAGGCATATGTCTGTGTGTCCTTATCATAGTCTCTCTTCACAGGAGGTGCATGGTGAGCTATATGCCCTGGTGGTCCAGCCTGTACTCACTACACTAATCTCTCCTGTGACACAGACAAAGACACTGCCCTTATATTGCCCTGCCTGGAACGCCGCCTATTGCCTTCTATTGCCTCGGCTGCTAATCCCTCTGACAGACACACGCACATAAAAGGTACGCCCTCAAGTATGCTCACACACGCAAATGCAAGTGTACACACACACTCTCTCTCACACACACACAGTGATCATTAGCATGGATGAGAGAGTGTGTCGAGAGGAGATCAGACAATCTCTAATCACATCGCCTGTGTGACATACTGCTAATAGGATGGACTTGAGAACAGGGTCTCTTTCTCTCTCTCTCTCTCTCCCTATCCCTTTCTCTCTCGCTCCCTCCATCCCCCCTTCATTCTCTTCTAATCAATGGGAGTGGGTCTTCAGATTAAATGTAATGTTAATCAGAGAATAACACACACGCACAGACACACACCCCACTGGGCAAAAATGTCAATTCAACGTCAATTCAACATCAATTTCCTTGAAATGATGTGGAAACAACATTGATTCAACCAGTCTATGCCCAGTAAGACAGCACACACACAACAACAACAAAAATGCATCCAGACAGCCACTAAAGTCCCGCTGTGTTTCATCATGACTCACAATAACAGGTATCCCATTTAATATCAAGCTATTAAGATCAAATGTAATTAAGGTGAATTAGAAACATTGATTAAATTCAATCTCACAATTTCATGCCCCAAACTAAGCTTCAAAACACCATCTGATCAAGATTTGTATTTCTACCCTGTAATGTTGAATCCATTTGACTGCAGTTCTACAATAATACAACCCTGGGGGGGTTCAGAGAGCCACAGTAACTCTAATGTCCGAAAACAAAGCAAGCGAGTGAGGCAGAAAATAGAGGGTGAGAGAAAAATGCGCCCGTCTTTTCCTACTAGCGCCGACTTTGAAGAAAACTACTTTGTTGAGGGACAAATAGACTTCCTACGATTGTGATGGGTAGTCGTCTCACCTAGCTATCTGAAGATGAATACTAAATGACTAAAATGTCAAACGAGAGAAAACAGAGGGAAAATGGCACCCGGGCCTTATCTTTTACCCCTCCCCCCCCTCTCCCTCCTTTCTTCTCCCTCCTTCCATCTGGCGTCCAGCCATAAAGCTCTTCTGACCGCTTTAGAAAAAGATTTACTCAGCCAGAGGTAATTATTAGGAAGGGGAAATGATTAGCAATAGAGTTATGGAATATAAATCTGTCTGTGTTTCATTAAACGTGTTCGGGAAACATTTCATTTAGCATTAAATCCGCGGGAGTACGTGGACTCCCAGACGAGATGAGAAGGGGAGTAAGAGAAAAGAGGAGAAGAGAGAGAGAGAGAAAGGAAAGGGCGGGTCAGAATGTTTCATATGTCAAACAGCCATGTCCGTGACAGAAAAGGGAGAGAAGAGAGAAAAGGAAAGAGACAATTCCAATAAAGTTGTTATTTGTCGCGTGCGCCCCGAATACGATGGGTGTAGACCTCAGCGTGAAATGCTTACTTACGAGCCCTTCCCAATGATGCAGAGTTTAAAAAGAAAAGAAAATAGTAACAGAAGAATAAAATGCACAAGAATGAAGCTATATACAGATCAATGTAGGTGGATACAAGGTATTTGAGGTAGCTACTGTATGTGTTTTCCAACCGCTCCGCTAAAAAAACGCCCCTTGCTCACAGTGTCACACCCCGATCCGTTTCACCTGTCCTCGTTATTGTCTCCACCCCCTCCAGGTGTCGCTTGTTTTCCCCAGTGTATTTATCCCTGTGTTTCCTGTCTCTCCATGCCAGTTCGTCTTGTATGTTTCCAAGTCAATCAGCGTTTTTCCCCCCATTCTCCTGCTTTTTACATTCTCATTTTTCTAGTCCTCCCGGTTTTGACCCTTGCCTGTTTCTGGACTCTGTACCCGCCTGCCTGACCATTCTGCCTGCCTTGACCACAAGCCTGTCTGCCACTCTGTACCTCCTGGACTCTGATCTGGTTTTGACCTTTTTGCCTGTCCACGACCATTCTCTTGCCTACCCCTTTTGGATGAATAAACATTGTAAGACTCCGACCATCTGCCTCCTGTGTCTGCATCTGGGTCTCACATTGTGCCTTGATGCACAGCAGAAGAATATGCAGCTCCAAATTGTCTCCCTTCATTAAAATCCCCATTGAACCAACGCCCATCTATTGTTGTGACTACCTGGACCTACCATTTGCATTTGAATTATTTGAGTGAAGCGTTTTTTAATAAACACCATGAAAAGGTGACTGTAAGAAGCGCTCATCATTTCAAATAGGCTACGTGTCATATTAAACAGCATGTAAACACTCTAAATAGGTCAGGAGCCGGACAGGGAGCCTAAGAAGGAATGGAAATGAATGATTTCGGCTATATTATTCAACTATTATTTCAATTATTTCAAGGCTATAGTCTACAAAGAAATAAATTGTGAAGAATTTGCGAGTGCGAGGCTAGTAGGAACTTAAAGCACTCAGCACTTAACAACATTTAGTTGTATTAAATCATTATAGTCTATAAATTGCGCATATAGGCTGTGACTTACTTAGAATTAAATAAAAATGGATTATTAGGCTCAGTGCCCTTGAATTCAGTTTTAGAATCACGAGTTTGGCCATGCGATAGAGCATGGAGAGCAGGCCAGCAGGGGAGAACACCCTCTCCACGCTTGCAGAGCCACTGGGGATGCTAAACACCATTCGGGCCACTCTTGCCAGGCTGGACAGGGATGCGAAGTTGTTTTAAAAAATGTCTATAGGTAGGCTTTAAAGTTTGAAAGAGGCAATATGCCAGCCGGCCTATTGGGCCTAAATCAATGATAGCCTACTGCATATATAATAGAACTAAAATGAACAAAACGTTTAAGATATCATATTTTGGGGGGGTTTATAGATACTTTGCTACAATGTCACACTATGCTAGCTACCCACATTGATCCTTTCTGTTAGCATGTGCACATAGTACAACATCATGCTTTTGGGATTTGTGTCTTTTCACACTCCACAATGTGAAGTAAGTTGTGGACACCACATGTGCAAAAAACAACAACATCAGTTTCTTTATGAAAATGTTTGGCGAACTCAATGACAGTAGCTAAAGCAAGGGGCTACAGCAGCACACAAGTAGCTGGGAGCGAACTGGAGCAGTACTGGAGCGATGTTGGAGCGGGCGAGAAGGCCGACGCTCCAGCCTTTGGGGAAACTCGATTGGCGCTCCAGTGAATTTGGGGACCAACAGCCCATATCAGTATGTAGACCTATTATCACATCATGGATCCTTTTTTTTATTGTGACAGGTAGACCTACATTGGCTGCAGCATAGCCTATGCTACAATAATATTAAGACTGAATCCGCATCTAATTTACACATCTCCATCTGGCTATCAGGGGTTTTTGTTGTCTATTGCAGCTGTGGAGTTTTAAAACAGTCCTATATCATTGCTTGAAATCAGTCTGCAAGCCCTCTCTCACAGTCTTTCTCTCTCTGCATCAATTCCATTCAAACTGCATACAAAATAGATAATCCTGCTCAATACTGATAGCCGATATAGGCCTGTACAGTCCATTCGGAAAGTATTCAGACCCCTTGACTATTTCCACATTTTGTTATGTTACAGCCTTATTCTAAAATGGATTCAATTGTATTCCCCCTCCCCCTCATGAACCGACACACAATACCCCATAATGACGAAGCAAAAACAGATTTTTTACAAATGTTTGCTAATTTATTTTAAAAAACTACAACAGAAATATTACATTTACATAAGTATTCAGACCCTTTACTCAGTACTTTGTTGAAGCACCTTTGGCAGGGATTAAGCTTGGTACACCTGCATTTGAGGAGTTTCTCTCATTCCCCTCTGAAGATCCTCTCAAGCTCTGTCAAGTTGGATGGGGAGCATTGCTGCACAGCTATTTTCAGGTCTCTCCAGAGATGCTCGATTGGGTTCAAGTCTGGGCTCTGGCTGGGCCACTCAAGGACATTCAGAGACTTGTCACGAAGCCACTCCTGCGTTGTCTTGGCTGTGTGCTTAGGGACGTTGTCCTGTTGGAAGGTGAACCTTCTCCCCAGTCTGAGGTCCTGAGCGTTCTGGAGCAGGATTTCATCAAGGATCTCTCTGTACTTTGCTCCGTTCATCATTTCCTCAATCCTAACTAGTCTCCCAGTCCCTGCCCTGAAAAACATCCCCACAGCATGATGATGCCACCACAATGCTTCACCCTAGGGATGGTGCCAGGTTTCCTCCAGACATGACGCTTGGCATTCAGGCAAATAGTTCAATATTGGTTTCATCAGACCAGAAAATCTTGTTTCTCATGGTCTGGGAGTACTTTAGGTGTCTTTTGGCAAACTCCAATCAGGCTATCATGTGTCTTTTACTGAGGAGTGGCTTCCGTCTGGCCACTCTACCATAAAGGCCTGATTGGTGGAGTGCTGCAGAGATGGTTGTCCTTCTGGAAGGTTCTCCCATCTCCACAATTCTGGAGCTCTGTCAGACTGACCATCGTGATCCTGACCAAGGACCTTCTCCCCCGATTGCTTAGTTGGGACCTTATATAGACAAGTGTGTGCCTTTCCAAATCACGTCCAATCAATTGGATTTACCACAGGTGGACACCAATCAAGTTGTAGAAACACCTCAAGGATAATCAATGGAAACCTGAGCTCAATTTTGAGTCTCATAGCAAAGGGTCTGTATACTTATGTAAATAAAGTATTTCTTTATTTTATAATTAAAAAATGAGCAAACATTTCTAAAAAACCTGTTTTCACTGTCTCTATGGGGTATTGTGTAAAAAAGACTCCTTAGCTCTTGGAGTCCCACGCAGGAAAAGCTAGACCAGAATCGCATTCTGTACATCATTTTTATTTAGCATTTCTTATACCAATAGGCTATTCGAAAAGGGACGCAAGCTCTTGTTTGCTGAATGTTAAATACAGCAGCAAATAGAAGTCAC
>NC_056456.1:10187590-10200090 GCF_018296145.1 Oncorhynchus tshawytscha
GCCAACTAGCCCGCGGACGAAGCCCTCGCAGTAAAACGCTACGCACACACACACCATACACAGAAGGCAATAACTACACCTAACTATGTCATTCTCGCTGGCACCAAAAGTAGAAAAAGTGTTGATAGGGGACAGAATGCGGTCGGACCATCAAATCATTCGCAAACACATTACAGAATTTCCACGTGGGCGAGGACATTGGAATTAAAACAAAGCCTACTGGATTACAACTTGTTTTTAACCAAGACAGAAGAATGTATTGCTGCCTTTTTCCTACATAACATAGGTACATCAGATCGCCTTATTGTAAGGGCACTTTCAAAAGAGTTCACATGAACAAAGGGAACAGAGGAACTAATAGTACACACAGCACTACAAGTGGTGCCATAGAGGCACCGAATAAGTTAGGAAAAACAAAAAGAAATGGAGAATCTTATTCAAGAAAGATCAGGTGTAATATAAAATGAAAATAAAGTGAACCGGATTGAATATGGGGAATAACAGACCAAATTATTACACCAACCATCTTCAAAAATAATTGACAAAAATGTATTACGAATGACGGAGTCGTCCATGATTCACCAAACAATATTTTGAACGAGGAATAAAAATATTTTAAAACACGTTTTCCATTTCAGTCTCCTTCGTCTCCACTAACTGATTCAGAGGGGTTGGGTTAAATGCAGAACACACATTTCAGTCTCCTTCGTCTCCACTAACTGATTCAGAGGGGTTGGGTTAAATGCAGAACACACATTTCAGTCTCCTTCGTCTCCACTAACTGATTCAGAGGGGTTGGGTTAAATGCAGAACACACATTTCAGTTGGATACATTCAGTTGGACAACTGACTAGGTGTCCCCCTTTCCCATTACCTTACTGAAGTTAATTGTACGCTTACATTTAAAAAAATTAAAATGCCAAATTAACAACTGTACATGTGAAGGCCAAAAACAGGTAAGGTATCTCTAATAATATTTTATGTCATCAGAGGTCCGTTATTAGCATGTTTTAACCAATCCTATAAAAATGACAGATTATCAGATACTCAGCAAGGTCTGATTTTTGCTGATACTGAAACAGGACACAGACGGTAAGTATAAGGATACAACCCACCATGAAAACTGGAGGCCCCTTACACTACAGTGATGTGGTGCAAAACCTTTGAGCAAAAGGCAGAGCGCATAGAATTAAAAAGGTACGGTCAGATATTGTTCATCCTGATCAGCTTTAAAAAAAAATGTTTTTTTTTACATACATTGGAGGTAATATCAGAAAAGTACTGGAAACAATAGAACACTATGACACATTTTGGAAATTGGGCCAGGTATTCATAGCTGATTTTGAAAAGGCCCTTGATAAAGAACGACTAGAATTTGTATATAAATGCCTGGACTATTTACATTTTGGAGAATCTCTTATACAATGGGTTAAAGTTATGTATAGTAACCATAGGTGTAAAATAGTACTTTCTGTGGAGTAATAGAACACCTCAGAAAGTACACTATACAGTTGAAGTCAGAAGTTGACATACACTTAGGTTGGAGTCATTAAAACTTGTTTTTCAACCACTCCACAAATGTCTTGTTAACAAACTATAGTTTTGGCAAGTCAGTTAGGACATCTACTTTGTGCATGACACAAGTAAATTTTCCAACAATGGTTTACAGACAGATTATTTCACTTATTATTCA
Source organism: Oncorhynchus tshawytscha (assembly GCF_018296145.1). NCBI lineage: Eukaryota > Metazoa > Chordata > Actinopteri > Salmoniformes > Salmonidae > Oncorhynchus > Oncorhynchus tshawytscha. Next base: position 10,189,284 of record NC_056456.1, read on the forward strand.
CTGTATCACAATTCCAGTGGGTCAGAAGTTTACATACACTGAGTTGACTGTGCCTTTAAACAGCTTGGAAAATTCCAGAAAATGTCATGGCTTTAGAAGCTTCTGATAGGCTAATTGACATCATTTGAGTCAATTGAAGGTGTACCTGTTGATGTATTTCAAGGCCTACCTTCAAACTCAGTGCCTCGTTGCTTGACATCATTGGAAAATAAAAAATAAATCAGCCAAGCCCTCATGAAAACAATTGTAGACCTCCACAAGTCTGGTTCATCCTTGAGAGCAATTTCCAAATTGCCTGAAGGTACCACGTTCATCTGTACAAACAAGAGTTCGCAAGGATAAACACCATGGGACCACGCAGACATCATACCGCTCAGGAAGGAGATGCGTTCTGTCAATTAGGGATGAACGTACTTTGGTGCGAAAAGTGCAAATCAATCCCAGAACAACAGCAGAGAAATGTTCTCTGGTCTGATGAAACAAAAATAGAACTGTTTGGCCATAATGACCATTGTTATGTTTGGAGGAAAAAGGGGGAGGCTTGCAAGCGGAAGAACACCATCCCAACTGTGAAGCATGGGGGTGGCAGCATCATGTTGTGGGGTGTTTTGCTGCAGGAGGGACTGGTGCACTTCACAAAATAGATGGCATCATGAGAAAAGAAAATTAAGTGGATATATTGAAGCAACATCTCAAGGCATCAGTTAAGTTAAAGCTCGGACGCAAATGGGTCTTCCAAATGGACAATGACTGAAGCTTACTTCCAAAGTTGTGGCAAAATGGCTTAAGGACAACAAAGTCAAGGTCTTAGAGTGGCCATCACAAAGCCCTGACCTCAATCCTATAGAACAATTGTGGGCAGAACTGAAAAAGCGTGTGTGAGCAAGGAGGCCTACAAACCTGACTCAGTTACACCAGCTCTGTCAGGAGGAATGGGCCAAAATTCACCCAACTTATTGTGGGAAGCTTGTGGAAGGCTACCCGAAGCATTTGACCCAAGTTAAACAATTTAAAGGCAATGATACCAAATTCTAATTGAGTGTATGTAAACTTCTGACTTCAACTGTATAAAAAAATAATACAAATAACAACAAACGAGCTCACACACACACACACACACACACACACACACACACACACACACACACACACACACACACACACACACACACACACACACACACGTCTCACAGCAATAACTGCACACACACACACACGTCTCACAGCAATAACTGCACACATACACACACACTCAGCAATAACTGTGGTGTTTTGTCTGTGCAGGGTCTGTGTCTGAGGGGGTTTGGTGTGTTTTTCATGTTTCCTCCCTGCAGGAACAATGGACAGACAAGAACAGAACACACCACATATCACCGCTTTTACTAGCCATATTACCACGGTATCACCCACTCCCCTGCCAACATATATCGAGGGGGTGTAGGGCTTATGGTGTGTGTGTGTGCGTGTGCGCGTGCGTGTGTACAGTGTTTTCCATAAGCGCCGGCTGTTGGCCTAAACAGCCGATAACAGACTCATTGTCAGCCGGCTACTTTTTCCACTTCATAAATTAACTAGGCTTCTTGTCATTTAAGTTTCAATTTCGCTAGTCAGAAAATTCTGTATAAGCATCTTCTGAATATGCATCTTAGTGATCTATTGATAGGACAGGCGCCTGTCAGTCGCAAAGCAAGTGATGCTGTCTGTCCCGCCTCTTGGTACCGCTGTTATTTTTGCACTGTGGTTGGCTGCAGTCAAATGTATCTTCATCGAGGGAGAGCATGAGTCTCCTGTAATGTCCCATGTAATGTACATCACCAGTCAAAGGTTTGGACACACCTACTCATTCAAGGGTTTTCCTTGATTTGTACTATTTCCTACATTGTAGGATAATAGTGAAGACATCACAACAATGAAATAACACATTTGCAATCATGTAGTAACCAACAAAGTGTTAAACAAAACAACATATATTTTAGATTCTTTAAAATAGCCATCCTTTGCCTTGATGACAGCTTTGCACACTCTTGCACACACCATATATATATATATATATATACATTAATAGATTTATACAGTTGAAGTCGGAAGTTTACATACACTTAGGTTGGAGTCATTAAAACTCGCTTTTCAACCACTCCACAAATGTCTTGTTAACAAACTATAGTTCTGGCAAGTCGTTTAGGACATCTACTTTGTGCATGACACAAGTAATTTTTCCAACAATTTTTTACAGACAGATAATTTCACTTAGAATTCACTGTATCACAATTCCAGTGGGTCAGAAGTTTACATACACTAAATTGACTGTGCCTTTAAACAGCTTGGAAAATTCCAGAAAATGATGTCATGGCTTCAGAAGCTTCTTATAGGCTAATTGACATAATTTGAGTCAATTGGAGGTGTACCTGTTGATGTATTTCAAGGCCTCCCTTCAAACTCAGTGCCTCTTTGCTTGACATCATGGGAAAATCAAAAGAAATCAGCCAAGACCTCAGAAAAAAATTGGAGACCTCCACAAGTCTGGTTCATCCGTGGGAGAAATTTCCAAATGCCTGAAGGTACCACTTTCATCTGTACAAACAATAGTACGCAAGTATAAACACCATGGGACCACGCAGCCGTCATACCACTCAGGAAGGAGACACATTCCGTAGAGATGAACGTACTTTGGTGCGAAAAGTGCAAAACAATCCCAGAACAACAGCAAAGGACCTTGTGAAGATGCTGGAGGAAACAGGTACAAAAGTATCTATATCCAGTAAAACGAGTCCTATACTGACATAACCTGAAAGGCCGCTCATGTAACATTCTATTGGTTGCAAGAATTTTGTATAACAATCTCAATGGGAATTTTTATTTATTCATAAAGTTTTTATTACGGCGTCGTTTTGTGTATCAGCTCATAAACCATGTGCCATGGATTCGGTACATCGAAAATCTCTTCCCAGCTATTTTGCAATCTATATAGCACAGCTGTCAATTTGTTGGTCCTTAAATGAAACTGGTATACTTTTTTACTTATAAAAATGTTCTTTAACCAACTTTGGTCTTTAATGCAGTTCCTTACTCCTTACTCTTCCATGTTTGCGGTAATGTTGCAATCAGTTGGTTGTAATTTTGGGTAGAGCAGACATTTCTATCCATTTCTGTTAGCTGCATGTGTGACAACTCCACCAGTCCTATTTATGTCATTTAAAAAGATTATACCTTACAGAATATATATAATAATACGTCTTTTTCAATGATCAATTAGTAGATTTGAGTTGAACCATAATGTTTGTTATATTATTTGTTCTGTCTTTTCTGCCTTTTGTTAGGTTTCGTTCCTTACGTCCTTCCTTGTCAATCATCTGTTCATTGGTGAAATATCTTCATTTAAATCATTCAAAAACCTTTATTAATGCAACTGCAGACGGAAGTTGACAAACAGGAACAGGAACATAAGCACGCATGTTTCCGAGTAAGTTCCACCTCAAACATAAGGTCTCCAGTTGTTTTATTAAACCGAAGTCTCGCCTTAGTGATGTCACTGACTATGTCATAACCTTTTTACTCCTGAGACCAAAACCCTATGTAAACAATGGCTTTTAGTGTTATCTTAACCTTTGCAGTAAACGTCCACTCCCCAAAGCTGATTTATTGTGGAATGTCTGACTAGTCTCTTATCTCCCACACTCCCCTGCAGAGTTCTGTTTCAGTCACACATTATATGAGAGAGAGAACTGTGGAACAATTCTAAAAATATATCATGAATATACGTATATATTGTTAATCTATAGTCTAGGACCCTATAAATGTAAGGAAGGGAAGGGGTCTTAAAACCCCTCCCCTTCTATTAATATAACATAAGCCTAATTATTCTAATACATCAAACATCTGTATAGCCCCAAATCATGACCCCTAGGTGAATCCTGACACTTTCTATGGCTTGTTTTTTTTTTTTACTGAAAGTGAGAGGTTGTAATCTGAAAAAGGACATTTTTTTTAATATACTTTGTTTTTATTGTAGGAACACAAATAAAGTCAAATAAAATGTTAAAAAATTAAAAGATCTGTCAGTTACAGTGCACTTCATCCCTTCATCATCATAATCATCATATTAGTTACATTGACATCTTTGAATTAGACCTTTTCCAAGTACGAAACCCATTTTTCCCAGTATTCTTGACCTCTCTCCTGTTGTTCTTAAGGCAAAGGTCATATGCTCCATGTGGTGTATTTCTTCTATAATGTCTATCCATTGTGTCACTATGGGAGGGTCTTTTTGTAGCCATTTCTTAAGGACCTTCAAGAGGTACTTTTCTCTATTGTGTCAGTCATCAGGTATTTCACCCATGTACAAAGAAATTAATGTTTGTTCAATGTTCTATGTGAAATCCCATTATTTTTCCAATGTTAGATCTTATTTCTCCCCAGTAAGTTTCGATTGCGGGGCAAATCCAAAAGATATGAGAGTGGTCCGCCCTCAATAGACCGCATTCTCTCCAACAAGGGTGTAGTGAGCCAGTCTGTTTTGATTTCAGTCTAGGTGATATGAAGAAACCTATAACATTCTTCCAACAGAATTCTCTCCGTGACCTTGAGTTGGTGGAGCTTTGTTGAGTCTCTAATATGTTCAACCATGTTTCATCAGTTATTTCAATGTTAAGTTCCTCCTCCCATTTCTGTTTAATATAGTTTGTAGAATGTTTCTTTGAGGATTGAATACCCAGGTAGAGATTTTTTTTGTTACTCCCCAAGTTGTATGCGTTAGTGAATATTTGGATTCATTTTGGAGGTGCTCGAGGGTCAGTCACTTTTATCTCCCTTACGAAATAGTGTCGAACTTGTAGGTATCTGTAAAAATCTTGTTTATCCAAGCCATGTTTTGTTACTTAGGTCCTGGAAGTTATCTAGGTTCCCATTCCTTATAATTGTACTGAATGATGTGATGCCTTTCTGCGTCCATTGTTTAAACCTGCTGTCCTGAGTTGCAGGGATGAAGCTGGGGTCGTATGCGGGCCAACTCAGCAGTTTGATCTCTCTGTCTAATTGATTTAGCTTAACTACCCTAAACCATGTCTTCAGAGAGAAATTAATCCACTGATTTTGTCTATTGTATATTTCTTTCACCGTGTCTTTATTTCCCAAAACTGACTGTATGGGTATCTCTGGCAAAGTAGTCTCCATGTCTTTCCATTTGGATTCGTATTCTGAATTGCACCAACACACCAGGGGTCTCAATTGGGCTGACACATAATAATCTTTTAGGTTTGGTAAGGCCATACCCCCACAGTTTTTTGGTAACTGTAATGTTGTATATCTAATTCTTGGTCTCTTACTGTTCCCGATAAACCTTGATATCCGTTTATCCCATTCCCTAAACTGTTTAGGCGGGATTTCTATGGGCAGTGATTGGAACAAATACAGTAACCTCAGCAGGATGTTCATTTTGATTGTTTCAATTCTACTACTAAGATCCAAGGCAAGTGAATTCCACCTGTCCAGGTCATCATATATTTTCTTGTTGATGTGATCGTAGTTCATGTCATAAAGTTTGAGTGTATCTTTTGGTAAATTTACTCCCAGATATTTAATGGATGAAGAGGTCCAGGTGAAGTTGTACCTACTCTTCAGCTCTTCCTGTGGGGTATAATTATATTCTAGGGCTTGGATCTTGTGTACGTTGAGCACATACCCTGAATATGTTCCAAATGTTTGTAAAACATCCATCAATCTTGGTACACTTGAGCCTGGGTCTTTAAGGAATAACAGAACGTCATCAGCATGCAATCATGCCTTTTGTTCACTGCCTCTTATTGTTATTCCCTCTATAGTGGGGTCCTGTCTTATTGCCTGTGCTAACGGCTCGATGAAGGCGCAGAGCGTGGGTGAAAGATTACTGCCTTGTCTTGCCCCTCGCTCTAATTTTATTGTTATTCCCTCTATAGAGGGGTCCTGTCTTATTGCCTGTGCTAACGGCTCGATGAAGGCGCAGAGCGTGGGTGAAAGATTACTGCCTTGTCTTGCCCCTCGCTCTAATTTTATCGTTATTCCCTCTATAGAGGGGTCCTGTCTTATTGCCTGTGCTAACGGCTCGATGAAGGCGCAGAGCGTGGGTGAAATATTACGGTCTTGCCCCTCGATGAAACGGCGCAGAGCGTGGGTGAAAGATTACTGCCTTGTCTTGCCCCTTGCTCTAATTTTATCGTTATTCCCTCTATAGAGGGTCCTGTCTTATTGCCTGTGCTAACGGCTAACGATGAAGGCACAGAGCGTGGGTGAAAGACTACTTGCTGTCTTATTTCCTGTGCAGGGGTCGAGCCTTGTCTTGCCCCTCGCTCTAATTTTATCGTTATTCCCTCTATAGAGGGGTCCTGTCTTATTGCCTGTGCTAACGGTCTTGCGATGAAGGCACAGAGCGTGGGTGATAGACTACAGCCTTGTCTTGCCCTCGCTCTAATTTTATCGCTCTAATTTTATCCTGTTATTCCCTCTATAGAGGGGGTCCTGTCTTATTGCCTGTGCTAATGGTTGGAGGTACAAGGAGAAGAGCGTGAAGGCGCAGATTCCCTCTAAGCGTCCTGGGTGATAATGGTTCTAGGTACACTGCCTTGTCTTGCCCCTCGCTCTAATTTTATCGTTTGTGACAAATGTCCATTATCTTTATTCTAGCAGTGTGACATGAATACAGTGTTTTGATGCACTATATCAGTTCTTTGTTGAAACCAAATCTTTCCATAACTTGGAATAGATAATCCCATCCCACTGAATCAAATGCTATTTCTGCATCTAGACTGATTAATATCGCACTTGGTCTTATTCTGAGTAATGTGGTCCATGACATGTAGTGTTCTCCTTATGTTGTCCTGTGTCTGCCTATTTTGTATAAAACCAGTTGGATCTCCGTCAATCAATTCTGGGATTATGTTGTCCATTCTTTTGGCTATTATTGATGCATATAGTTTATAATCTGTGTTAAGTATTGTGATAGGTCTATATGAACTGCATTCTTTCTTATCTTTACCCTCTTCTATCTTACTGATATGATGGCCTCTCTCCATGACGGTGGGAGACCCCCTCCCCCCAGAGTCCAGTTAAAACAGGCCTTAAGTAGAGGTTCTAATTGTTCTCTGAAGGTCTTGAACCATTCTGAAGGGAAGCCATCAGTGCCTAGAGACTTGTTGAGTTTTTGTTGAGATATTGCTTTATTAATTTCTTCTGTGGATATTTCTGAAGCTAGTCTATCATTTTGCTCTGTCCCAATTGAGGGGAGATCGAGTGAGTTCAAAAAGTGCTCTATTGTCTGTGCATCTGCCTTCTTCGGCTGCTTGTACCGATTTGTGTCATATGATTCAATTGCATTCTGTATTTCATCTCATTTGCATGTGATCTTTTTTGTTTGTTTTTATTTTGAAAATGGTTTTCTGTGCTTGTTGTTTCCTGAGTCTCCATGCTAGTAATTTGGTTGCCTTTGAGCCTGCTTCATAATATCGTTGTTTCAGGAACCTAAGCTTTTTCTCTACTTCTTCTCCATAAATCTGGTCAATTTCCTGTTTTACCTTTTGAATCTCTCGTAATATAAGAGGGTCTTTGTATTGACTATGAGATCGTTCTAAGTTTCTTAGTTTTTCCTGTAATTTCAGCAGTTTCTGTGCTTTAATCTTTTTCTTGAGAGATGATGTGGCTATGATCTTCCCTCTAATAACCGCCTTAGCTGCATCCCACAATATAGCAGGAGATACTTCCCCATTATCATTATTCTCCAGATAGATGTTCAATTCTGTCTTTATTGATTCCTTGAATGCTGGATCATTCAGCATGCTTGTATTAAGTCTCCATATAGTATTTCTTGGTTTGCTATAGAGTTAGGTAAACTCCATTATGATCTGATAAGTCGCTCTGCCCGATCCTACAATCCTTAAGCCTGTGTCGCTCTGCCCGATCCTACAATCCTTAAGCCTGTGTCTATCTGCACTGTACATGACAAAGTAGTCTAACCTGGAGTATTCAGTGTGGCGGGCTGAGTAAAAAGTAGTCTAACCTGGAGTATTCAGTGTGGCGGGCTGAGTAAAAAGTAGTCTAACCTGGAGTATCCAGTGTGGCGGGCTGAGTAAAAAGTAGTCTAACATGGAGTATTCAGTGTGGCGGGCTGAGTAAAATGTAGTCTAACCTGGAGTATCCAGTGTGGCGGGCTGAGTAAAAAGTAGTCTAACATGGAGTATTCAGTGTGGCGGGCTGAGTAAAATGTAGTCTAACATGGAGTATTCAGTGTGGCGGGCTGAGTAAAATGTATATTCCTTATCTGTCATGTGGGTGTCACGCCATACATCGAGCAGTCCTAGATCCTGCAGTATCCTATTGATCTTTTTGGCAACTAGGCTCATTTTCCTATTTTGGTTTGTGCTGTCCAATTTTGAGTTTATAATTGTGTTAAAGTCCCCTCCACAGATTAGAGTGCCAGTGGTTTTCTGTGGCAATTAAATCAAACAACTTCCTGTAGAAGACCATGTCACTCCCTGGGGGTGCGTTTACATTAAATAATGTAACTTCCTTGTTATCCAGTTTACATTTAACAAGTATAAATCTACCCTCCTTGTCTTTTATTTCTGACATAAACTCAAAATTAACTGAATTTGGGATCAAGTTTGCAACTCCCCATTTTGTAAGAGGAAAACAAATAGTCCTATATCCAATTTTCTTGAGTTTCTCGTGTTCAGGTGTGGATAAGTGAGTTTCCAGACAGAATAGTATGTCAACTCTCTCCAGTTTCAGCTTGGCTATTACCTTACTTCTCTTGACGGCACTCCCCAGTCCGTTTACATTGAGACTTATGACCTTAAATTCCCCATGATGCATCGATATAAAAAAACAACAACCTTTGCACCATATCTGCCTGCTTATCATGAGCCTAAAAATGAACGAAAGATCAAGAACGATAATAAAGTAAACCAAAGTGGGGAAATAATTTGGTATTTGGACTCCCATGTCAGAGGACTGTCTCTTGCCTCTGGGGTTTGAGGGGATGAGCCTGTCCGCAGGATGGGCCCCTCGCTCAGATATGAAAATGCGTGACGTAGTCACAAACAAGACCTGGTGGAACCGAAAATAATAAGGCCGCTTATACGTCGCTTATACACATCGGATAATTACAAGTGAAAACTATATCGGTAATGCTTAGATATCATGAATCCTCCCCTCGATATGCCCTTCTGTCGCCCCGTTGTCAATGTGTCATTAATCCTTAGCTAATATACATGTTATTAACGTGACGCTACTTAGTGTGTTTGTAAAGAACACATGCTTTTGGCTACTCACCCTTGTTCAGCATTGGGGGGAAATAGGAGATATATTTTACCTATTGCAATGTCAACCGTAACAACCCAAAGTCTTTAACAGCTCGCGGTAACTATTAATTCTGTTAAATCCGATTCAGTGTCTTCCATCTTCCCGTTGGAAATGCCTGAGTCTCTCTCGGATGTGAACGTCCTCTCACCGAGATGGTTTCCCTCTTTCTCCATGACCCTGCTTGTCAACAGTGATCCATGGGAGAGCTCGAGTCTTTCCACTGGTGATGTCACCTTTCTCCTGGCGCTATACTCCACTGGGAAGCCCCTTGACTTCAGGTCCTCAGCCGCCTCGTCTGCATGCTCGTATGTAACCGGGACATTTTCCAGAAATACCCACATTTTTGCCGGGTCTGGTGTTTGGAAGCGAATACCTTTCTCTTTAAGTGCTTTCTTAATGGGGGTGTGTTCTTTCCTTCTCTTCAGTATCTCTCCCGCGTAGTCATGATCAAAGAACACTCGTTGGCCTTGGAAGTTAACAGGCTTTTTCCAGGTTGCATGTAAGACTTTCTCTTTGACTGAGAATCTTAGGAACCGTACTACTATGGATCTTGGTGGGGCGCCGCTGGGGGAGGTTTTGAGGCCAGAGCTCGGTGTGCTCTCTCGATTCCCAGGTCAGTGTCGAGATCAAGTATGCCCTTGAATAGACCCTCCACGAAGTTGGGCATAGAGTCTTTTTCTGCGCCCTCTACTACGTTATAATGTCTAATGTTGTTTCGTCGTGAGAAACGTTCGAGTTCTGTCACTCCTTGACTGCGGAGGTCCATGTGTCTGTTTCCCCAATGCGCTGTTCTGCCTTCCCCATTCTTGTAGATATGCTGTGAAGTTCTAATTTGTTTTCTTCCAGTTTCTTGTTAATGTCCTTCTTGAACTCGTTTAGTTCTTTTCTTACATCTTCTCGATGTTCCTCTCGTAAGCCTGTGAGCGCCTCGCGCAATTCCTCCTTCATCACCTCACGAAATGAGGGTTATTTTGCTGCTGCTGTCTTATTTGCGCTAGCATTAGCCATTTCGGGTTCATCGACGATTATATCTTCTGCTGTCTTGTTACGGGCTGGTGTTGTATCTCCGCGACCTTTTCCTATTTTCCCCTTTCCCATTTTGCGTAAGTTATTATAATGCACAGAGTAAATACTTCAATTTATGGGGGGGGAAATACCCAACCGATGTGCAGTACGAAGAACTAGGCAGCCATTTCCTAAGTTGCGTCACCGGAAACCCGAAAAAGGACATTCTTGAACAAGGGGTGAGACATTTTTACTAATCTGCTAGAGAACCAGTTCAGATGTAAGTATAACTTTGTATGACTGAAGCCTTTAATGAGACTGAAGCCTTTAATGCTTTAATATTTAATTTTGCTTGGCCCTCTTTATTCATATTCATTATATAAATAGGCCCGTTTAATTTTGTCTGGCATACAAATAAAATTGTTTTACTCACCTTAAGTGTCCGCAGCAGCAGAGCCAATACAATTCATAGTTT
>NC_056456.1:10205090-10222590 GCF_018296145.1 Oncorhynchus tshawytscha
CAATATGCCTAGACTACACACACACACCTAGACACACCTAGACATACAAAACCCTAGATGAGACAAAAACACACATACCACCCTCGTCACACCCTGACCTAACCAAAATATATAAAGAAAACAAAGAATACTCAGGTCAGGGCGTGACAGTGCATCGATAAGTGCATCCCCACAGTGACCGTACGTACATATTCAAACCAGAAGCCATAGATTACAGGCAACATCCGCACTGAACTAAAGGCTAGAGCTACCGCTTTCAAGGAGTGGCACACCAATCTGGACGATTATAAGAAATCTCACTATGACCTCCTACAATCAAAATATCAATACGAAAGGTCTTGCAAACTACCAGGGAAACCCCGCCGCGAATGACCCAGCGCCGCAAGCCTACCAGACAAGTAAATTCCGTCTATGCTCGCTTTGAGGCAAGCAACATTGAACCATGCATGAGAGCACCAGCTGCTCCGGATGGCTGTGTGATCTTGCTCTATATAGCTGATGTGAGTAAGACCTTTGGTATTTGGTCTTTTATTAGGATCAACTGTTGCAAAAGCAGCAGCTCCTCTTACAGGGGTCCACACAACATAATACAGAACATTAATAGACAAGAACAACTGAAGGACAGAACTACATGAACATTTTTTGAAGGCACATGTAGCCTACATATCAATTCATACACACAAACTATCTAAGCAAACAGTGGAGAGGCGTTGTGCCGCGAGGTGTTGCTTTATCTGTTTTTTGAAAGCAGGTTTGCTGTTTATTTGAGCAATATGAAATGGAATGGAGTTCCATGCAATAATAGCTCTATATAATACTGTACACTTTCTGGTGGCATATCTGGTGGGGTAAGTGTGTGTGTCAGAGCTGTGTGTAAGTTGACAATGCAACAATTTGGGATTTGAAACACATTCATGTTTCTTATTAAAAGAAGAAGTGATGCAGTCTTAGCCAAGAGAGACTGGCATGCATGGTATTTATATCAGCCCTCTGATCACAATGAAGAGCAAGACGTGCCTCTCTATTCTGGACCAGCTGCAGCTTAACTAGTTCTTTCCTTGCAGCACTGGACCACACGACTGGACAATAAGATAAGATAATCAAGATAAGACAGAACTAGAGCCTGCAGAACTTGCTTTTTGGAGTGTGGTGTCAAAAAAACAAAAAACAGGGTAACATTCACAAGGAACACATGCCTGAAAATGCTGTTCATAACTACAGCTCAGCGTTCAACACCATAATGCCCTCAAAGCTCATCACTAAGCTAAGGACCCTGGGACTAAACAACTCCTCTCTGCAACTGGATCCTGAACTCACCCCAATGGGTGAGGGTAGGCAACAACACATCTGCCACGCTGATCCTCAACACGGGGGCCCCCCAGGGGTGCGCGCTTAGCCCCTCCTGTATACCCTGTTTACCCAGGACTGTGTGGCAGCGTACAACTCCAACACCATCATTACGTTTGGACATGACAGTGGTCGGCCTGATCACCAACCATGATGAGGCAGCCTATAGGGAGGAGGTCAGTGGCCTGGCAGTGTGTTGCCAGGACAACAACCTCTCCCTTAACTTGAAAAATGAGCTGATCGTGGGCTACAGGAAGGAAACAGAGGGCTGAGCACACCCCCATCCACATCGACGGGTCTGTAGTGGAGCGGGTCGAGAGCTTCAAGTTCCTTGGTGTCCACATCTCTAATGACTTATCACGATCCACACACCAACACAGTCGTTAAGAAGGCACAACAACTTCTGTTCCTCATCAGGAGTCTGAAAAGATTTGGCATGGGCCCTCAGATCCTCAAAAATCACGACTGAGAGCATCTTAACTGGCTGCATCGCCGCTTGGTATAGCAACTGCTTGACATCTGACAGCAAGGCGCTACAGAGGGCAGTGAGTACGAACCGGTACATCACTGGGGCCAAGCTCCCTGCCATCCAGGACCTCTATTCCAGGCGGTGTCAGAGGAAGGCCCTAAAAAATGTCAAAGACTCCAGCCATCCAAGTCATACTGTTTTCTCTGCTACCACACAGCAAGCAGTACCGATGCACCAAGTCTGGAACCAACAGGACCTGAACAGCTTCTACCCCCCCCAGGCCATAAGACCGCTATATATTTTTTTGCACTAACTGTTTTGATTCATCACATACACTGCTGCTACTGTTTATTATCTATCCTGTAGCCTGGTCACTTTATCCCCACCTCAATTACCTCGTACCCCTGCACATTCCCTCGGTACTGGCGCCCCGTGTAAATAGCCAAGTGTTCGTTACTCATTGTGTATTTATTCCTTGTGTTATTATTTTTCTCTATGCATTGTTGAGAAGTAAACATTTCACTGTTAGTCTACACCCGTTGTTTACGAAGCATATGACACATTTTTTTTTTTTGACACACACACACACACACACACACACACCTTTTGGATAGATTTTTCGAGGTTCTCTCTTAGAAAGCACTAATCAACACCCACCCCTCCCTCCATCCCCCTATCCTAGCCTTTGGCAGAATGAAAAGGCGGTGAGAGGGAATGGAGAGAAAATAGGGATGGAGGGAGAGGTAATTGATGGAGGTGTATCGACCCCCCTGTAAAACCCAGTTAACACCTGCCTGTGAAACCTGATTAGCTGTAAGTGTGTGTCTGTGTGTACTTCTAGTAAACCAGGATTAGCACCCTGCCGTCTCGCCTTTCGTATTTGAGTGTGTTTTATGTGTGTATCTGTATGTGAGTGCATTTGCAAGTGCGTGCATATGTGTTTGTGTGTGTGTCTCTGTGTGAGTGTGTGTGTTTAGGACAGTCTCCACTGATTAGATCCCACGTGGTCAATAGTGAAAAGAGCACTCAGCCTGATAGGAAATCACCCTCAATCAATACTAATATTTTTACAGACCTCAGAACTGTGTGCGTGTAGTAAATTGTGTATGTGTGTGTGTGTGTGTGTGTGTGTGTGTGTGTGTGTGTCTGTATCCAGGGGAAGAATAGCTATTTAATCTAGTCACAGCAAATATAGGATAACCATTCATTGACAGACATTGTAAATCACTGGCCTGTCATCCCTCTCTGCTCTCTTTCTTTCCTCCCTCTGTACTGGAGAGCTGGAGCCTAATTCAGACGGTCTGCTCCTCTCCCTCTCCTTTCCCCCTCATCTCTCGTCCTCCCGTCACCTCTTCTCTTTGGTCCTCTTCTTTAACCTGACTCAATAACACTGGCTCACACATGGCCTTCGCTTAACTTCAGGTATGTTCCCTTAAGACTGTTATAAGGTGACAATCAAACGTCATATATAATATCAAGTAAATCGTAGTGTTCTCTTTGCTCCCAAGGCAAGAATGGACAGAACTCTTAATGAAACTTATCTTATGTCTGTTTCAATGCAATCTGAGTGGACGTGGGCAATTTCATCTTTATAAGCAGCTCCAACTCCCACGGTGTGTGTGTGTGTGCGGTGTGTGTGTGCGGTGTGTATTGCGCTTACCTGCCACTGACGACGAAGCAGGCAACCAGAAAGATGAGCAGTATGATGCCTCCAGCGATGGACACAGCCAGAATAGTAGACTGGTTGGGGTCTATGGCCAACATGTCTGAGACAGGGAATACATTATGAAGAGAAAGCGTTAATACAGCCTAAGAGTGTGTGTGTGTGTGTGTGTGTGTGTGTGTGTGTGTGTGTGTGTGTGTGTGTGTGTGTGTGTGTGTGTGTGTGTGTGTGTGTGTGTGTGTGTGTGTGTGTGTGTGGTGTGTGTGTCTTGTGTGTATGTGTGTGTGTGTGTGCCAGCTTGCATGCGCATTAGGCCAGGTCTAAAGTCTCCATCTTTGGAAGGTGTGTGTGTGTGTGTGTGTGTGTGTGTGTGTGCCTGCTTGCGTGCGCATTAGGCCAGGTCTAAAGTCTCCATCTTTGGAAGGTGTGTGTGTGTGTGCGTGACAGAGAGAGAGAGAGAGAGAGAGAGAGAGAGAGAGAGAGAGAGAGAGAGAGAGAGAGAGAGAGAGAGAGAGAGAGAGAGAGAGAGAGAGAGAGAGAGAACTTGAAAGAGAAAGATAATGTACTCAGCAGGCTCTTTGACGATGAAAAGCTTTTTCCATTTCAATATTCCTCAACGAGGGCTGACTGTAAACGCATTCCAATTTTCCTGTGCTGTCCAAATGGATATGTTAACATTGTACATAACAAGCCTGCTTTAAAAGTTTCTGTGAAACCACATTGATTTTTACGCTGCAGCAATCGGGCCATTACTCAAAACAAATGTTCAATTTATCAAGGTTAGCCAAGCACGAGCAGACGTGTGTGTGTGTGTGTGTGTGGGTGTGTGTGTGGGCGTTGGTGTGTGTGTGTGTGGGCGTGTGCGTGTGTGTGTGTGTGTGTGTGTGTGTGTGTGTGTGTGTCTGTGTGTGTGTGGGGCGTTGGTGTGTGTGTGTGTGGGCGTGTGCGTGTGTGTGTGTGTGTGTGTGTGTGGGGGGCGTGTGCGTGTGTGTGTGTGTGTGTGTGTGTGGGGCAGCGAGCCCTTTCAGGCAAATGAATGCCTCCAGGCAGCAATAGATGGCCATTTATCTCGTATTCCATTCCTTGGCATTGAACACACACACACAGGTGCAAACATGCACAGAAACAGACACACACACTAGGCTGCTTTAAAGGTTTCAGTGCACCACAGAAATGTACAGTGTGATCTATACAATTGATTTGACTAATATTCACTCAGCTCCATCCGTGGTTTTCATTTCAATAGTCATGAAGTTGAACGATTGATCAGATTGATGATATTCAAATGATTGATCAAATGGACACGATTGATTTACATGATCGATATTAAGTCAGTTGGCACAATAATAATAATTGTGTAACTAACAATTATGCACAATAACTGTGAACAATATATTTTACCCAATAGGTTTCCTAGATTGGTTTCCTCTATCGTAATCGCTCCTCTTTCAGCCCAGCTGCCAAAATAACCCTGATTCAGATGACCATCCTACCCATGCTAGATTACGGAGATATCATTTATAGATCGTCAGGTAAGGGTGCTCTCGAGCGGCTTGATGTTCTTTACCATTCTGCCATCAGATTTACCACCAATGCTCCTTATAGGACACATCACTGCCCTCTATACTCCTCTGTGAACTGGTCATCTCTGTATACACGTCGCTTATTTATAAAAACCCTTAGGCCTCACTCCCCCCTATCTGAGATACCTACTGTAGCCCTCATCCTCCACATACAACACCCGTACTGCCAGTCACATTCTGTTAAAGGTCCCCAAAGCAAACACATCCCTGGGACCGCTCCTCTTTTCAGTTCGCTGCAGCCAGCGACTGGAACGAGCTGCAACAAACACTCCAACTGGACAGTTTTACCTCAATCTCTTCATTCAAAGATTCAATCATGGACACTCTTAGTGACAGTTGTGGCTGCTTTATGTGATGTATTGTTGTCTCTACCTTCTTGCCCTTTGTGCTGTTGTCTGTGCCCAATAATGTTTGTACCATGTTTTGTGCTGCTACCATGTTGTGTTGCTACCATGTTGTTGTGATGTTGTGTTGCTACCATGCTGTGTTGTCATGTGTTGCTGCCTTGCTGTGTTGTTGTTTTAGATCTCTCTTTATGTAGTGTTGTGTTGTCTCTCTTGTTGTGATGTGCGTTTTGTCCTATATTTATATTGTATTTATTTTTTCATCCCAGGCCCCGCCCCCCGCAGGAGGGGCCTTTTGCCTTTAGGGAGGTCGCCATTGTAAACAAGAATTTGTTCTTAACTGACTTGCCTAGTTAAACAAAAGGTTAAAATAAAAAATAAACCAAAAAAATTGCAGTTTACTATTTTTATATGAAAAGTGTTGGCGGTCAAAGCTCCAAGCGGTCAAAATCTTTTGTTTTTGAGACGGGAGTGTGTCACCAAACCTGTGTTGTGTTCATTATGATGCATTACGAGCTCAAGAAACTTTTCCACAAAAATTACAATTTAACAACCATGGTCATTTGCAAGACCATTCATTGTTACCCCAAATTCCAGAATCATCACAGCCCTAGTGGAATCTTAGAGAGTCTCATGAGATGGAATGTCACTTCCTTTCTCGCAATATGACAATGAAAAAGAGGAGAACAAGGAAGGAGTGAGACGGACCTGAAGGAGACAAAGAAGACAGACAGAGAGAGAGAGGTGAAAACAAAGCAGAGGTAAGAGAAAAAGAGGCCTCGAGCCGCCAACAGAGGGTAGGTGGAGACAGAGCCAGAGGAAGAGACAGAGAGGGATCTTTAACTACCTTCGTGGCTGGTCTCCAGTTCTATCTCTCCTCCGTAGTTGCCGTATCCCCCTTCCGTTCTAGCTCGGACACGGAACACATATGTAGTACCAGGCTTCAGACCATCTACGGTCATCACATTGGACCTGGTCTTTAGGACTGTGTAGTTCTGCTCTCTCTGGTTCTAATGTTAGAGAGAGAGAGAGAGAGAGAGCAAGAGAGAGGTGGAGACACACACAGAGAGAGAGAGAGAGAGAGAGAGAGAGAGAGAGAGAGAGAGAGAGAGAGAGAGAGAGAGAGAGAGAGAGAGAGAGAGAGAGAGAGAGAGAGAGAGAGAGAGACATGCATGTAAATAAAGTGTGTGTGCGCGCATGTGTGTCAGTGAGCAGACTCCCTGCAGAGCCTCTGATACCTTCTCTAATGAGAGACGCTCCACTACACGGATTAGCACTGTTACTGTGGAATATTACCCTTGATCCCTGCCAATAACACACACATGCGCAAACACATTCACACACACACACCTCCGGCTCCTCTCCTGTCTTCTCTCATACTCGTCACACTCCTGTTTTCATCTGTATTCAACACCTTGTGTCTTTCACAAGGCTTTTTCAGAGGCTGTTGGGCGTTAGTGTGCTTGGTTAGAGCGCTGGCTAGGATGCGTGTGAGGGAGAGGAAAGTTGTGTGTTTGCTGTGTTTACTACTGTTATGATAAACAATTTATTAAAGCCTTGAAGGTGATTCAACACCACCACACAGTACATCAACACACACACACACACACACACACACACACACAAATGAACAAGCTAACAAATAATAATGTAATGCTAACATTGGAGAGATGAGCCGTAGGAGCTTCTCTCTGCTTGAGCAGCAGGGGTGTCGAGCTACAGTCTTAGCTGCCCTTGATTTAGCTCACCAGGTACACCGTAGACATCCACTTCCCTTTCGGGAGCCGTTCCATTGGTCCTAGGGTGCTAACTCTGCCTGGCCCTTGTGCCGGGCGAGCTAAATCAAGCGCACTCCTGTGCTCGTCAGATACATTTCCAGGTCTAAGACAAGACATTAGGAGGAGGAGAAGAGAGGGAAGAGAGGACAAGAGAAGAGAGAGAGAAAGGGAGGTGTGACTGACCTTCTCATAGTAAATGACTTCATACTCCACTATGGCTCCGTTGGGTCTGTCGGGGCCCTGCCACGCCAGAGTGATACTGTCCTTGCTCCTCCTCTCCTTCAGGACCACACTCACTACAGGGGAGGGAAATAGATGGAGGAAGGGGGTAGAGTGGAATTTGGGGGGGAAGAGAGTACAGGGAGAAAAGGAGCGAGACAGCGGGGGAGGGTGAAAGGCGGAGGTAGTGGGTGAGGGTGAGAGGCAGCAGGGGAGTGGGGGAGAAAGAGAGTGACAGCAGCGAGAGAGCATGGGAGGGATAGAGAGAGAGAGAGAGAGAGGGAGGGAGAAAGAGTGAGAGAGGGAGGGAGAGAGCGAGAGAGGGGGAGGGAGAGAGAGAGAGACAGAGACGGAGAGACAGAGAGGAGAGAGAGAGAGAGAGAGAGAGAGAGAGAGAGAGAGAGAGAGAGAGAGAGAGAGAGAGAGAGAGACAGAGAGACAGAGAGAGAGAGAGAGACAGAGAGAGAGAGAGAGACAGAGAGACAGAGAGAGAGAGAGAGAGAGAGACAGAGAGAGAGAGAGAGAGACAGAGAGAGAGAGAGAGAGACAGAGAGACAGAGAGAGAGAGAGAGAGAGAGAGAGAGAGAGAGAGAGAGAGAGAGAGAGAGACAGAGAGAGAGACAGAGACAGAGACAGAGAGAGAGAGAGAGAGAGAGAGAGAGAGAGAGAGAGAGAGAGAGAGAGAGAGAGAGATTGATTACCACTGTGCTATAATGAGAGTTCTCTGCAGTGTGTAGAACTCAGCTATATGTACATGTGTGAAATGACTGACTTTGTGTGTGTGTGTCAGAGGGAGTGTCAGAGTGCTCGGGGGGCACAGGTAGAAGTGTGTGTGGGTGACATGTTGAGAGGAGCAGGGTGTGTGACAGTGCGGGAGACACGTAGGACTGTTAACAAGGTTAACGACCTCTCTCCTCGGCCCTCTCTGACACATCCCCTACACGGACCCCCATTACTCACCATCACACTCCACGGCCCCCTCAACCTGTCCTACACACACACACACACACACTCCATGTACTGCGTGTGTTCAGATCCAATCAGCACATGTGAGTGTGTCCTAATTGAGAGTCTTCAGCAGATGCAAAGCCCTGGGTGAAGGGTTTGGGACACAGTGAAGAGAGTGTGTGTCTGTGTGTCCTTTCAAATCTGATTAGGTCTAGGCATATCCAATCTCTCATATTACGTGTGTGTGTGTGTGTGTGTGTGTGTGTGTGTGTGTGTGTGTGTGTGTGTGTTAGACATCAGTCCAGACATCATTACTGAGCGGACATTGACTGCCAATACACTGAAACGGTAGTGTGTTTGTCTGCGAGGTTGTCTGCGTGTTTGTCCGCGTGTTTGTCCGCGTGTTTGTCCGCGTGTTTGTCCTCGTGTTTGTCCGCGTGTTTGTCCGCGTGTTTGTCCGCGTGTTTGTCCGCGTGTTTGTCCGCGTGTTTGTCCGCGTGTTTGTCCGCGTGTTTGTCCTCGTGTTTGTCCGCGTGTTTGTCCGCGTGTTTGTCCGCGTGTTTGTCCTCGTGTTTGTCCGCGTGTTTGTCCGCGTGTTTGTCCGCGTGTTTGTCCGCGTGTTTGTCCGCGTGTTTGTCCGCGTGTTTGTCCGCGTGTGTTCCTACCTGTCTGGCTGGTGGTGACATTAACTATCACAGCTCCCCTGGGTGTGGGACTCAGATCAGACACTCCATTCAGGCTCTCTATGGTGAAGCTGTAGTTGCTGTGTGGCTGCAGGTCAGTGACCATCACCATAGCCACAGAGAGACCAAACTGCCTCGGCACAAAATGGACTCCGCTGCCACAGGGCGCACACTTCATGTCGTCCCCAGAGCACTTCCTGCAGCGGAGGCTGTAGGTGATGTCACCTCGACCTCCCGTGTCACGTGGGGGACTCCATTCTAGTGTGACACATGTCTCATTGACCGTGGAGATGGTGTTCTCTGGAGCCGAAGGGGGACCTGGGAGGAGAGAGGGGAGAGACGGTGAGTGTGTGTGTGTGTGTGTCTGTCAATGTGTGTATGATGGGATCATTTCAGTGCTGCAATGATGAATGGTGGTTCAGGCTCCAGTGTCTGGACTGATGACATCTCATCAGCAGCAGGATGACTAGTGAGGCCCAGGGGGCCTCTAAAGCCTGGGCCTTTCCTGATCATGCTGCCCAGTGGCAGGCCTCTGTAAAGGGCAGCAGGTGGGGGCCAGGGAGAGGAGGGCAGGGGGTAATAGAGGCTGTCTACCGTAAATCTGATGACAGCGGATGATATGTGACAGGGAGCCTGATGTCTGCCCCTCTCTCGCCCTCTCCCTCCTCCCTCACATCTTCTCCTCTCTCGCCCTCTCCCTCCTCCCTCACATCTTCTCCTCTCTCGCCCTCTCCCTCCTCCCTCACATCTTCTCCTCTCTCCCTGTATCTTCCTCCCTGTTCTTCTTCTCATCTCTCCCAAATGGTCATTTCCACCCTTCTCTCTCATCCCTATTTCAGTCCTTTTCCAGCTCTTTCTAATACCTCTCCCCACCTTTCAACCACCCCCAAAAGCTCCTCTCCTCATCACCTCCTCAAAGTGGGAGACGGAGAGAGAGAGACGAGAGACAGAAAAAAAAGAGGCAGAGAGAGAGATAGTAGCGTGTAAAAGGAAAGAGACAGATAGAACAGGAGAAGATTGAGTAGGCGACAGAGATGTGTACCCGTGTGTGTGTGTGTGTGTGTGTATGTGGCGAGGTGACACATCTGCGAGAGCCGTTGCTCATTTCCAGCTCATATCCCCTGTCACATCACACCTGCTGCAACGATTAATACGTTTGATCTACCATAACCTCCTAATGGGTTTCACTCCTTCCCACACGTGTGTGTATGTCTCTCCCCATCCTCCCTCTCCCTACACTCCTCTCTCTCTCTCTCTCTCTCTCTCTCTCTCTTTCTTTCTATCTATCTAGCTCGTCTCTCTCTCTCTC
Source organism: Oncorhynchus tshawytscha (assembly GCF_018296145.1). Taxonomy (NCBI): domain Eukaryota; kingdom Metazoa; phylum Chordata; class Actinopteri; order Salmoniformes; family Salmonidae; genus Oncorhynchus; species Oncorhynchus tshawytscha. The sequence continues at coordinate 10,215,434 of NC_056456.1, forward strand.
TGTGTGGGAGATGCGTCAGGATGTGGTTGGTGGTCGGTGCCCATCCTGCCGGTACCTCCGGTAGATTCAGACAGACAGAACCTCTAGTATCAGCTTGTGTCGGGAGTATCATTGAGTCACGGTATCAGTGTCATCTAATAGGATCACCGTCAGCTCAGACAGACAATTAAAGTGATCTCGAAGAGCAGTGATATGTATCTAGAGAGCTGTCTGTGATCAAAGGCTTTTCCAAAAGGCAATGTTGTCAAAGAAGCGGCAATGACAATGCAATCAACGGAACTCAACCAAATTGAGGTTTGAGGATGCCAATAAACAGTAGGTGTGTGGATGTTTGGTGCTTGTGCAAGTGTGTCTCGGTGAGTTTCTGTGCATGTTTTTGCGTGAGTGTGTGTGTGTGTGTGTGTGTGCTGCTCACGTGTGCAGGCCATGGAGCGCGGGTCCGTCTCCGCGCGGTGGAAGCCTTTCTCACACACACACTCGGAGGCTCTCTCCAGGTGGGAGGAGCTATGTGGCGGACATTTTGTGCAGTAGGCATCGGTCGCTGAGGCCTTGTAGGAGCCCGGTCTGCACGCTGGGGAGAGAGGAGAGAACAGAAGGTAAGAAATGAGCCACTACACCAGGTCGACAAGGTAAGACAGCGGTGGGGAACTGGAAAACGCAAGGCTACAAAATGAGAACACCACAGTTCTACTGGAAAAAATGACTTTTATGTCTATGTTTCTGTGGTGTCTACAACCTGAATAGGTATAACACAGGGTTCAAATGTGCCACTACTGAATGCATTGTACATTGGGTGATTCTACTCCTCTGAGTGTAAATGGCCCTTTCCACTGTCAGGAGATTGAGGGTGTTTGGAAGCGCAAGTCCATAGATGGTGTGTGTGTGTGTGTGTGTGTGTGTGTGTGTGTGTGTGTGTGTGTGTGTGTGTGTGTGTGTGTGTGTGTGTGTGTGTGTGTGTGTGTGTGTGTGTGTGTGTGTGTGTGTGTGTGTGCAGATGGATCAATGCCATGACAGATTCCTTTGGGTGCTGATTACGTGTGCCGAGCGTGTGTGTGTTAAGAATGCGGAGTGTGTGTGGATTGCGTGTGCCGGTGCTGAAGGTCATGGATTTAATCAAGCAAGGCGTTGTTCGCCTCGGCACTGCCGTAAATGACCCTTGTCACACACACACAGTCCAACACACACACACACCAGAGTGACCTGCAGCTCTGGGAATACTAGGAACTGAGCTACATATGCCTCTCAACGCACACAGAAAAAAGGCACACACACCGAACACACTACCGGTCAAACGCTTTAGAACACCTACTCATTCAAGGGTTCTCCTTTATTTTTACTATTTTCTACATTGTAGAATAATAGTGAAGACATCAAAACTATGAAATAACACATATGGAATCATGTAGTAACCCAAAAAGTGTTACAGGAGTCTAAATATATTTTCTATTTGAGATTCCTCAAAGCCACCCTTTGCCATGATGACAGCTTTGCACACTCTTGGCATTCTCTCAACCAGCTTCATCTGGAATGCTTTTCCAACAGGAGTTCCCACATATAATGAGCACTTGTTGGCTGCTTTTCCTTCACTCTGCGGTCCGACTCATCCCAAACTATCTCAATTGGGTTGAGGTTGGCAGATTGTGGAGGCCAGGTCATCTGATGCAGCACTCCATCGCCCTCCTTCTTGGTAAAATACACTGCCTGGAGGTGTGTTGGGTCATTGTTCTGTTGAAAAACAACTTATAGTCCCACTAAGCCCAAACAATGGGATGGCGTATCACTGCAGAAAGCTGTGGTAGCCATGCTGGTTAAGTGTGCCTTGAATTGCAAATAAATCACAGTGACACCAGCAAAGCACACCCGCAACTTCACCCCTTTTCCTCCATGCTTTACGGTGGGAAATACACGAGGAGATCACCCGTTCACCCACACCGCATCTCACAAAGACACGGCGGTTGGAACCAAAAATCTCACATTTGACCTCTAGACCAAAGGACAGATTTCCACCGGACTAATGTCCATTGCTTGTGTTTCTTGGCCCAAGCAAGTCTCTTATTATTATCGGTGCCTTTAGTTGTGGCCAAGAGAGTGCAAAGCTGTCATCATGGCAAAGGGTGACTACTTTGAAGAATCCCAAATATAAAATATGTGTTGATTTGTTAAACACTTTTTGGGTTACTACACGATTCCATATGTGTTATTTCATAGTTTTGATGTCTTCAATATTATTGTGCAATGTAGAAAATTGTAAAAAAAATAAAGAAAAACCCTTGAATAAGTAGGTGTCCTAAAACTTTTGACCGGTAGTGTATATTACATAGTAATATACAATCACACACACACATATACCAAGAAATGGCCTAAATGCCACAATATCCAAAAAATACACATTAACCAGCTGAATAAAACAGGCGAGAGGAAAGGAGAGAGCAGGGGAAAAGACAGAAGAACTAGAGAGAGCAGGAGAAAAGACAGAAGAACTAGAGAGAGCAGGGGAAAAGACAGGAGAACTAGAGAGAGCAGGGGAAAAGACAGAAGAACTAGAGAGAGCAGGGGAAAAGACAGAAGAACTAGAGAGCAGGAGAAAAGACAGAAGAACTAGAGAGAGCAGGGGAAAAGACAGGAGAACTAGAGAGAGCAGGGGAAAAGACAGAAGAACTAGAGAGAGCAGGGGAAAAGACAGAAGAACTAGAGAGAGTAGGGAAAAGACAGAAGAACTAGAGAGAGTAGGGGAAAAGACAGAAGAACTAGAGAGAGCAGGGGAAAAGACAGAAGAACTAGAGAGAGGGGAAAGACCTTGAATAAGTAGGTGTCCTAAAACTAGAGAGAGCAGGGGAAAAGACAGAAGAACTTGACAGAAGAACTAGAGAGAAAAAGACAGAAGAACTAGTGTATATTACATAGTAATATACAATCACACACACACATATACCAAGAAATGGCCTAAATGCCACAATATCCAAAAAATACACATTAACCAGCTGAATAAAACAGGCGAGAGGAAAGGAGAGAGCAGGGGAAAAGACAGAAGAACTAGAGAGAGCAGGAGAAAAGACAGAAGAACTAGAGAGAGCAGGAGAAAAGACAGAAGAACTAGAGAGAGCAGGAGAAAAGACAGAAGAACTAGAGAGAGCAGGAGAAAAGACAGAAGAACTAGAGAGAGCAGGGGAAAAGACAGAAGAACTAGAGAGAGCAGGGGAAAAGACAGAAGAACTAGAGAGAGCAGGGGAAAAGACAGAAGAACTAGAGAGAGCAGGGGAAAAGACAGAAGAACTAGAGAGAGCAGAGGGAGAAAAAGACAGAAGAACTAGAGAGAGCAGGGGAAAGAACTAGACAGGGGAAAAGAAGAAGAACTAGAGAGAGCAGGGAAAAGCAGGGGAAAAGACAGAAGAACTAGAGAGAGCAGGGGAAAAGACAGAAGAACTAGAGAGAGCAGGGGAAAAGAGAGAAGAACTAGAGAGAGCAGGGGAAAAGACAGAAGAACTAGAGAGCAGGAGAAAAGACAGAAGAACTAGAGAGAGCAGGGGAAAAGACAGAAGAACTAGAGAGAGCAGGGGAAAAGACAGAATAACTAGAGAGAGCAGGGGAAAAGACAGAAGAACTAGAGAGAGCAGGGGAAAAGACAGAAGAACTAGAGAGAGCAGGAGAAAGAAATAACGGGGAGAAAGAGGACAAAAAAAGAATAGATATGACACCATGTGCCAGAACTAAATTGTTTAATAAAGGGCCTAAAAATACTACGCATTGTGTATATTTCCTTTCTACTCTCTCTTAGTAAATCACTCATCTTCTTTAACTTAGTCGTTCCACTCTTTGGTCTCTCTGACTTTTCCACCTGTATTTAGGAAAATCAGCCATATTTAGGCAAATCATTAATCATAGAGGAGCTAAGTCCCCTAGCACAATCCCCCATGGACGTTAGCACTGTGTGTGTGTGTGTATTTTTCCGTGTATCAGCGAAGAGGGGAGCAGAGAAGGGACCTTGGCCCATTCTGCTCTGGCAAGTATAAAGCCCAGACACACACAACCCCACACACACACACACATCAGTGCAGAGGACAGTAGTTTCAGTCTACACAGCCTTAGTAGGTTTTGATCAGGCAGCTGTAAGGACGCCCGGCTTGGCGCGAGGCCCCCTGTCTGTCTATCTGTCTGTCTGTCTGTCTGTCTGTCTGTCTGTCTATCTGTCTGCAACTTCGAGGTCCTTTATGTCCCTGTTCCAGAAGCAGAACTCTCCGGAAAGAAAAGATCCCAGGAGAAAAGCCGCTTTTCCATGCTGCTCCGCAGCCTAGCCAACAGCTGACAGAAGACACACACACACACACCTAGCCATGGGAGCCGAGAGCTGACATGGGAGGAAGGAGAGCAAAGGACCCTAGAGAATTTTCTCTCTCTCTGCTGACATGGGAGGAAGGAGAGCAAAGGACCCTAGAGAATTTTCTCTCTCTCTGGCACATGCACACACACACACACACACACACACACACACACACACACACACACACACACACACACACACACACACACACACACACACACACACACACACACACACACACACACACACACACACACACACACAGTGTCCATTGAGGATTGTGCCAGTAGACTTTGCTCCCCTATGATTAATGATTTGCCTAAAATACGGGCAAGGTACAGGTGGATAAGCCAGAGACACACTCACAGCAGCTCCCGAGGATCTAAAAACAGAGACACAAGTTTCATTCTCCTGGAACTACAATAAGTTTTTGCCTTTGAACTTGAAATGTAGGCCTGTCTGTTTCTCTCCGTATGGGAAACTGAGGTAAGGTGAGTGGGTTGATACATGCACAGCGTGTGTGTGATTAGTGTGTATGGGGTAATGCTAAAGAGGCAAGTCATCTCAGATCTGTGTGTGTCTCAGATCCAGTATCTGTAAGAGGCTCGTCTTATTAAATATTCATACAGCGACTGGAGTCTGTGTCCATGACGATCAATAGTTTGATATGATATACTACAGCTACTAAAGACAATTACGCACCCTGTGTGTGTGTGTGTGTGTGTGTGTGTGTGTGTGTGTGTGTGTGTGGTGTGTGTGTTCTTAAGGTGATGCAACACTTTCCTTCTGGCCACACCTGTGATGTCAACCGCTAACCGTAAGCTTACCATTACACCTGAAAACAGACCCGTTGTAATGCCACTTTAAGGCAGGTAATCGATCCCACAGTGAATCATTCAGAGATCCAGACGAGAGCAGTCTTCTCCTGTGGCTCGGAGGAAAGGTCACATCAAACAGCAACCTCTGAATACTACAGACTGTCTGGTGTGTGTGTGTGTGTGTGTGTGTGTGTGTGTGTGTGTGTGTGTGTGTGTGTGTGTGTGTGTGTGTGTGTGTGTGTGTGTGTGTGTGTGTGTGTGTGTGTGTGTGTGCGAAATGTCTGTATTCTTTTGGAACTTTTAGTGTAATGTTAACTGCTATTTTTTAAATTGTTTATTTGACTTTTGTTTGATTTCTATTCCACTTGCTTTGGCAATTTAAATATATGTTCCCGTTGCCAACAAAGCCCTTAAATTGCCAGTGACTGGAACGATTTGCAAAAAAATAAAATCGCTGAAGTTGGAGACTTATATCTCCCTCACTAACTTTAAGCATCAGCTATCTGAGCAGCTTACCGATTGCTGCAGCTGTACACAGCCCATCTGTAAATAGCCCATCCAACTACCTACCTCATCCCCATATTGATTTTATTTACTTTTTTTGCTATTTTGCACACCAGTATTTCTACTTGCACATCATCATCTGCACATCTATCACTCCAGTGTTAATCTGCCAAATTGTAATTACTTCGCTACTATGGCCTATTTATTGCCTTACCACCCCACACCATTTGCACACACTGTATATAGACTTTATTCTGTTGTGTTATTGACTGTATGTTTGTTTTACTCCATGTGTAACTCTGTGTTGTTGTTTGTGTCACACTGCTTTGCTTTATCTTGGCCAGGTCGCAGTTGTAAATGAGAACTTGTTCTCAACTGGCCTACCTGGTTAAATAAAGGTGAAATAAAATTTAAATAAAATGTTTTTTAAAAAATGAATTGAGAGAGAGAGAGAGAGAGAGAGAGAGAGCAAGCGAAACAAAGAAATAAGGAGAGTGTAAAATATTGAGAGAATATTCACTACGAGTAAGCTGACAGACTATAGTGTAATGGTAGGGTAGGGTATCTGGTAGGGTAGGGTATCTGGGCTGACTAACCAGAGCCAGACAACAACAGCCATGTGTTTATGAACTGCGTTAAACTTGGCCTTTGTAGGTTGGCCAGTCTGACCCCACATCATCACACCACGCTGAACCCCAATCATGTTGGATTCAGAGAGGCTGCTCTCTCACGGAGGCAATGAGAAAACAACACAACAATAAAGCCACCCATCTGCACCCAGTGGACAGAGGACAGATTTCCACCGAATCGGCCGTCAGAACTACGGCACGGCCTCAAGGGGCTTCACGTCTCTCAGCCTCTAATATGTTTCTACCCCGCCTTCCCTTCATTTTCTATGCTTCCGTTTCCCTTCAATGCGAGTTTGTGTGTTCGTATATGTGAGTTTGTGCATTGTGTTGAGTGTGTGTGCATGCCAGGCGTGTGTGTGCGTTGCGCTCCATGAAGAGAAGTTGTGTAAAAAAAGCTCTCTGGCCCAGGGGAGATGAGCACCATAATGGTCACCATGGCAACACACTTTCAAGATGGAGCCCCTTTCCTGTCCCCCTTAAATACCGAGCAGCTCCCTCAAATTAGACAGCAATGTGTGTGTGTCACTGTGTGTGTTTGTGTGTGTCACTGTGTGTGTGTGTGTGTGTGTGTGTGTGTGTGTGTGTGTGTGTGTGTGTGTGTGTGTGTGTGTGTGTGTGTGTGTGTGTGTGTGTGTGTGTGTGTGTGTGTGCACGTCATTGTGTGTGTGTTAAACCCATGTGTGGGCTATCCAGGGACCTGTTCAGGCTTACCCATTTAAAAATTGATACATCAAGCGTCAGTGGAGAAATCTGACAAGATCGGATTCGACAGGTCTAAAAGTATGTGTGTGTGTGCCTGAAACAAATCTTCAGAGGGTAAACATGCACTCTGGTCGTTGGATAAACAACTGTCTTAGGACAGATAGGCCAGGTTATTATGCAGTACAG
>NC_056456.1:10227590-10237590 GCF_018296145.1 Oncorhynchus tshawytscha
TACCAGCTTCTATCTCACCGGGGGTCAGCCATTTTATATAGGAGAGATGAGGAGGGAGGAGAGAGAGGAGAGGAAGGGAGGATGGAGAGAGAGAAAGGGAGAAAGCATGGTTGAATATCAACGGTAGCTGGGCCCATCGAGCCACAATAACACACTGGCGGACAGAAAGAAAAAGCGAAAGACACACACACACACACACACACACACACATACACACACACACACACACACACACACACACACACACACACACATACACACATACACATACACACACATACACACACATACACACATACACACACACACATACACACACGAAGAGAGGTAGAGATAGAGTGGTAAATTGATGTTCAAGGGGATTTTGTTCAATATAATATACGTCTATATATTTGTATATTTTCTCCAATGGTAAAATCTGGGCCAAGGTAAAACCTCCCTGCTGCTCGTCGCTTCAACAGCTTACTGCAGCAACAGCAACCCTCCCCACCCACCACAGACACACACACACCATCATTTCTAAGTCCTTCTATATCTGACAGACCTGAGAGCAGGAGAGTTGGCGAGGGGGTGGGGAGGGGGGTTAAAGGTTTAGGGATGAAGGAGATCTTGACCTTCAAAGGTCTCTCAGATGAACACAAAAGTGCTCAGGTGGGCTTTACCGAATTGCCAGTACGGCCACACGCGCACAGACATTTGCGCACACACACACACACATGCACACACACACATTCCTTCCGCTAGTAAAGGGTAGGAGGGAGACGTAGCGCTGGGTTAGACAGGTAGTAAAACCAGACATGATTTCCCTGGTCCCTGTAGAGCTTTAAAGATCACATGCTGAGCTGTGTCTAAATGAGCCCAATGTCTTTCACAGGTCTCTAGATAAACCTTGTTCCTACATCTGTTTTCTACACCAACCCTTTCATTACCTCACAAAAGGGAAAACAATCCTCTTATGAGATATAAAGAGAGAATGTGTGTGTGTGTGTGTGTGTGTGTGTGTGTGTGTGTGTGTGTGTGTGTGTGTGTGTGTGTGTGTGTGTGTGTGTGTCTGTGTGCGTGCATGCGTGGATGTGTTCAACCAGAAGTCCCCACAAGAATAGTAAACAAACAAAGATTTCACCAACTGGGGACATTTTGTTGGTCCCCACAAGGTGAAATGCTATGTCTAGGGGGTTTAGTGTTACGGTTAGAATTAGTGTTAGGTTAGAATTACATTATGGGTTAGTTTTAGGGTTAGGAGCTAGGGCTAGTTTTAGTGTTAGGAGCTAGGGTTAGTTTTAGTGTTAGGAGCTAGGGTTAGTTTTAGTGTTAGGAGCTAGGGTTAGTTTTAGGGTTAGGAGCTAGGGTTAGTTTTAGGGTTAGGAGCTAGTGCTAGTTTTAGGGTTAGGAGCAAGGGTTAGTTTTAGTGTTAGGAGCTAGGGCTAGTTTTAGGGTTAGGAGCTAGGGTTAGTTTGCGTGCATGCGTGGATGTGTTCAACCAGAAGTCCCCAAAAGAATAGTAAACAAACAAAGATTTGACCAACTGGGGACATTTTGTTGGTCCCCACAAGGTCAAATGCTATTTCTAGGGGGTTTAGTGTTAAGGTTAGAATTAGTGTTAGGTTAGAATTTCATTAAGGGTTAGTTTTAGTGTTAGGAGCTAGGGCTAGTTTTAGTATTAGGAGCTAGGGTTAGTTTTAGTGTTAGGAGCTAGGGTTAGTTTTAGTGTTAGGAGCTAGGGTTCGTTTTAGTGTTAGGAGCTAGGGTTCGTTTTAGTGTTAGGAGCTAGGGTTCGTTTTAGTGTTAGGAGCTAGGGTTCGTTTTAGGGTTAGGAGCTAGTGCTAGTTTTAGGGTTAGGAGCTAGGGTTAGGAGCAAGGGTTAGTTTTAGTGGTAGGAGCTAGGGTTAGTTTTAGTGTTAGGAGCTAGGGCTAGTTTTAGGGTTAGGAGCTAGGGTTAGTTTGCGTGCATGCGTGGATGTGTTCAACCAGAAGTCCCCAAAAGAATAGTAAACAAACAAAGATTTGACCAACTGGGGACATTTTGTTTGTCCCCACAAGGTCAAATGCTATGTCTAGGGGGTTTAGTGTTAAGGTTAGAATTAGTGTTAGGTTAGAATTACATTATGGGTTAGTTTTAGGGTTAGGAGCTAGGGCTAGTTTTAGGGTTAGGAGCTAGGGCTAGTTTTAGTGTTAGGAGCTAGGGTTAGTTTTAGGGTTAGGAGCTAGGTTTAGGAGCTAGGGCTAGTTTTAGTGTTAGGAGCTAGGGTTAGTTTTAGTGTTAGGAGCTAGGGTTAGTTTTAAGGTTAGGAGCTAGGGTTAGTTTTAGGGTTAGGAGCTAGGGTTTGTTTTAGTGTTAGGAGCTAGGGTTAGTTTTAGTATTGGGAGCTAGGGTTAGTTTTAGTGTTAGGAGCTAGGGTTAGTTTTAGTATTAGGAGCTAGGGTTAGTTTTAGTGTTAGGAGCTAGGGTTAGTTTTAGTATTAGGAGCTAGGGTTAGTTTTAGTGTTAGGAGCAAGGGTTAGTTTTAGTATTAGGAGCTAGGGCTAGTTTTAGTGTTAGGAGCTAGGGTTAGTTGTAGTATTAGGAGCTAGGGTTAGTTTTAGTGTTAGGAGCTAGGGCTAGTTTTAGTATTAGGAGCTAGGGTTCGTTTTAGTGTTAGGAGCTAGGGTTAGTTTTAAGGTTAGGAGCTAGGGTTAGTTTTAGGGTTAGGAGCTAGGGTTAGTTTTAGTATTAGGAGCTAGGGTTAGTTTTAGTGTTAGGAGCTAGGGTTAGTTTTAGTGTTAGGAGCTAGGGTTAGTTTTAGTATTAGGAGCTAGGGTTAGTTTTAGTGTTAGGAGCTAGGGTTAGTTTTAGTGTTAGGAGCTAGGGTTAGTTTTAGTGTTAGGAGCTACGGTTAGTTTTAGTGTTAGGAGCTAGGGCTAGTTTTAGGGTTAGGAGCTAGGGTTAGGAGCAAGGGTTAGGTTAAGGTTAGGGAAAGAGTACGGGTTAGGGTTAGTTTTAGTGTTAGGAGCTAGGGTTAGTTTTAGGGTTAGGAGCTAGGGCTAGTTTTAGTGTTAGGAGCTAGGGTTACTTTTAGTGTTAGGAGCTAGGGCTAGTTTTAGGGTTAGGAGCTAGGGTTAGTTTTAGGGTTAGGAGCTAGGGTTAGTTTTAGTATTAGGAGCTAGGGCTAGTTTTAGGGTTAGGAGCTAGGGTTAGGAGCAAGGGTTAGTTTTAGTGGTAGGAGCTAGGGTTAGTTTTAGTGTTAGGAGCTAGGGCTAGTTTTAGGGTTAGGAGCTAGGGTTAGTTTTAGTGTTAGGATCTAGGGTTAGTAATAGGGTTAAGAGCTAGGGTTAGGTTTAGGGTTAGGGTTAAGCTTAGGTTTTTGGTTAGGTTGTTAGGTTAGGTTTAGGGAAAGAGTATGGGTATAGGAGCTAGGGTTAGTTTTAGGGTTAGGAGCTACAGTTAGTTTTAGTGTTAGGAGCTAGGGCTAGTTTTAGGGTTAGGAGCTAGGGTTAGGAGCAAGGGTTAGGTTAAGGTTAGGGAAAGAGTACGGGTTAGGGTTAGTTTTAGTGTTAGGAGCTAGAGCTAGTTTTAGTGTTAGGAGCTAGGGTTAGTTTTAGTGTTAGGAGCTAGGGTTAGTTTTAAGGTTAGGAGCCAGGGTTAATTTTAGGGTTAGGAGCTAGGGTTTGTTTTAGTGTTAGGAGCTAGGGTTAGTTTTAGTATTAGGAGCTAGGGTTAGTTTTAGTGTTAGGAGCAAGGGTTAGTTTTAGTATTAGGAGCTAGGGTTAGTTTTAGTGTTAGGAGCTAGGGTTAGTTTTAGTATTAGGAGCTTAGGGCTAGTTTTAGTGTTAGGAGCTAGGGCTAGTTTTAGTGTTAGGAGCTAGGGTTAGTTTTAGTATTAGGAGCTAGGGCTAGTTTTAGTGTTAGGAGCTAGGGTTAGTTTTAGTATTAGGAGCTAGGGTTAGTTGTAGTATTAGGAGCTAGGGTTAGTTTTAGTGTTAGGAGCTAGGGTTAGTTTTAGTATTAGGAGCTAGGGTTAGTTTTAGGGTTAGGAGCTAGGTTTAGGAGCTAGGGCTAGTTTTAGTGTTAGGAGCTAGGGTTACTTTTAGTGTTAGGAGCTAGGGCTAGTTTTAGGGTTAGGAGCTAGGGTTAGTTTTAGTGTTAGGATCTAGGGTTAGTAATAGGGTTAGGAGCTAGGGTTAGGTTTAGGTTTAGGGTTAAGCTTAGGTTTTTGGTTAGGTTAAGGTTAGGTTTAGGGAAAGAATATGGGTTAGGGTTAAGGTTTAGGGTTAGGGGTTAGAGGTTAGGGGGAAATATGATTTTGAAAGGGACTGAATTGTGTGTCCCCACAAGGCTAGCTGTTCAAGTGTGTGTGTGTGTGTGTGTGTGTGTGTGTGTGTGTGTGTGTGTGTGTGTGTGTGTGTGTGTGTGTGTGTGTGTGTGTGTGTGTGCGCGTGTGTGTGTGCGCGTGTGTGTGTGTGTGTGTGTGTGTGTGTGTGTGTGTGTGTGTGTGTGTGTGCATGCGGGGCAAGCGATCTTTCATTATTTCACAAAGGCAGTATTCCCAGATGTGATATAAAGTGAAACTGGAGAAAAGGCAACAGTGAGATGAAGTTATTCCTGTGTTATCGAGCCCAGGTTTGATTGAATGATTGAATGAACATCTGACCAGGAGACATTTAACTGAGTTCCCATTGCCTTTGTTAAGAAAGCACGGAAGGGAAGAACCAGCCTCTGTAGCGGATCGGGCTGGGGTTTGAATCAAAAAGTAATCCCCTCTTCCCCCGTTCACTCCACTTGATGGATCTGAGAGAACTAGGCTTATTGTGTTGACCTATCTTATACACAGTTCTACTCTAACGTTTATCTCAGCGACGAACACGCACAAAGCCAACAGGTCCCAATCGCCGTGCTTACGTGATCTGTTTACCAGAAGCAGGTCTTTAAAAGCAGGTCTGATTCCATGAACCCATTTAGAGACTGATTTAGTACTCGTAGAACGTATCCCTTTAAGCCAGCTCTTAGCATTAAGTCGTACTCTCAGTCAGTGACAGAGAAGGAGTGAAGGACAGACAGGCAGAGAGCTATGGACTTCAACATCACCCTGACCTACATTCTCCTTTCCCACCGTCAATCACTACGGCGACAGAGAGAAGGAGGGATGTGAGAGAGGTTGTGGGGAGGGAAATGGGACAGAGAACGAGAGAGAGAGAGAGAAAGAGAGGGAGAAGAGAGACGTGCTAGAGAGATGGGCAGAGGCTGCTGAGGAGGACAGGTGTGCTGTCCCTCGCTCCTCTCGCTCCTCTCCTCCCTCTCTCCTCTCTCTGTCCAGAGGTTCAGTAATTGGTGCTGTCAGGGCCAGACAGCTCTACAGCGTGGTTCTTCACTGTGGAGCCCCAGGATAGACCCACAGGCTGCAGGAACATCCACACACACACTGCTCACTGACAGAGAGACACACTGACACACGCAGGAGAGAGGGAGACAGGGAGGAGTGTGTGTGAGAGAGAGAGAGAGGGAGAAAGAGAGAGTATGTGTGTTGTGTGTGTATTGGATGATTATGTAACCCCAGTAACAGGGCAGATGAGGATGAATTCATGTGAATGTAGGCTTCACAGCCAATAGGAGAGCAGAGAGGGAGATAGGGAGGGAGAGCGGGGGTGTAAAATACAGACATGGAGAGAGTAAGGAGAGAAATGGAGAGTGACAAACAGAGAGAGAGAGAGACAGCTCCTAACATGATATCTCATCTGACTTAAATACAGTCAATTCATTACTAAAGGGACTAAAAACACACGCACACGTCCTGTTACCTCAACTATCATTTACATTTCCGTTTTGCTTTTTGCTTTACGAAAAAGAGAGAGAGGAAAGAGAGATCCATGGCTTATAAATGTTTAAAGAGGGGGAGAGCAGAATCATCAGTCCAGAGGTCCCCAAGCCCCTTGGTGACACAACGGACAGCTAGAGAGAGAGAGAGAGAGAGAGAGAGAGCGAGAGAGAGAGAGAGAGAGAGAGAGAGAGAGAGCGAGAGAGAGAGAGAGAAAAGAAAGAGAGAGAGAGAGAGAGAGAGAGAAAAAAAGAAAGAGAAAGAGAGGGAGGGAGGGAGGGAGGGAGGGAGGGAGGGAGGGAGGGAGGGAGGGAGGGAGGGAGGGGGAGGGAGGGAGGGAGGGAGGGAGGGGGAGGGGGAGGGAGAAAGAGGGAGGGAGAAAGAGGGAGGGAGGGAGAAAGAGAGAGAGAGAGAGAAAGAGGGAGAGAGAGGGAGAGAGAGAGGGAGAGAGAGAGAGAGCGAGAGAGAAAGTGCATAGGGGAGAAGGGGGATTAAGAGTACGTTTAAGAGAGGGAGTTGGAGGAAGATGGAGGACAAGGGTGAGTTGCGTAAGTAAAGAGCTCTCGGTCTCGCTCTCTTTCTACCTCTGTTGGCTGTCTGTCTAGAGAGAGGGAGATGAAAGGGGCGCTAGGTGAAGGGAGACAGCAGTACCATTACAGAACAAGAGAACAGCAGCAAAAACTAGCAAATGGGGAAAGATAACATATTATATATAATTGGAGGAGTCTGGTTGTTTGGGTGTCTGACAGGGACCGGAGCAGTAATGATTCCATTAACACCTCACACAGTACAAAAGAGAAAAGGGGAGAGGGAGACAAAAAGGAGGGATGAGAGAGGGATGGGGGTGGAGCGAGAGATAGAGAGACAAGAGAGCAAGAAAGGGGGAAGAGAGAGAGCGAGAGCCAGGCTGATTTAAATGCATTAGTGAGTCAGTGTTACCTTACTTTTCCCTGTGGAAGCTCTTCAGAAGCTCTGAGTAGCTGTGAGGGCGGGGCAGACACCTTCTTTTTTTGTTTGGAGCAGTGTGTTTAGTACTAAAAGCATTGTGCTGTGCTTCTGGGGGCACATTAGAGCGTTTACACAGGGGTGTCACGTCTCTTTGTGACCTCCAGACCTATTTGTTAAAAGCTGAGTGATTATTGACATAGTTATTCTTAACGTTTAGGTCTTCTTTTAAAAGATGCAATATTGATCAAGACCAGACAATCGTCAATGGAATTACAATGTAAAGATCTAGGGTAAGTTCTACCTACCCATTGCTGACAGGTGTATAAAATTGAGCACACAGCCATGCAATCTCCATAGACAAACATTGGCAGTAGAATGGTCTTACTGGAGAGCTCAGTGACTTTCAACGTGACACCGTCATGGGATGCCACCTTTCCAACAAGTCAGTTCATCAAATTTCTGCACTGCTAGAGCTGCCCCGGCCAACTGTAAGTGCTGTTATGTGAAGTGGAAACGTCTAGGAGCAACATCGGCTCAGCCGTGAGGTGGTAGGCCACACAAGCTCACAGAACAGGACAGAGTGCTGAAGCGCGTACCATGTAAAAATCGACCTGTCCACGGTTACAATAGTGAGTTCCAAACTGCCTCTGGAAGCAACGTCAGCTGTTCATCAAGAGAGCTTCATGAAATGGGCTTCCATGGACGAGCAGCCACACCCAAGCCTAAGATCACCATATGGCAGTCCGACGAACGAATCTGGGTTTCGTGGATGGCAGGAGAATGTTACCTGCCCCAATGCATAGTGCCAACTGTAAAGTTTGGTGGGCTAGGCCCCTTAGCTCCAGTGAAGGGAAATCTTAAAGATACAGCGTACAATGACATTCTAGATGATTTTGTGCTTCCAACTTTGTGGCAACAGTTTGGGGATGACAATGCCCCTGTGCACAAAGTGAGGTCCATACAGAAATTGTTTGTTGAGATCGGTGGGGAAGAACTTGACTGGCCTGCACAGAGCCCTGACCTCAACCCCATCGAACACCTTTGGGATGAATTGAAACGCTGACTGCGAGCCAGGCCTAATCGCCCAACATCAGCGCCAGACCTCACTAATGCTCTTGTGGCTGAATGGAAGTAAGTCCCAGCAGCAATGTTCCAACATCTAGTGGAAAGCCTTCCCAGATGAGCGGAGGCTGTTATTGCAGCAAAGGGGGGACCAACTCCATATTAATGCCCATAGGTAGTGTTTATTTGAGAGTCGTCTCCACACAAAGGTTTGTTTGCAGCATTCAGAGGGGGAAGGGCCTTGGTCGGGGAGGTGACCAAAAACCAGATGGTCACTCTGACAGAGCTCCAGAGTTCCACTGTGGAGATAGAAGAACCTTCCAGAAGGACAAAAACATCTCTGCAGCGCTCCACCAATCAGGGCTTTATGGTAGAGTGGCCAGACGGAAGCCACTCCTCAGTAAAAGGCACGACAGCCCGCTTAGAGTTTGCCAAAAAGGCACACAAACAACTCTCAGACAATGAGAAACAAGATTCTCTGGTCTGATGAAACCAAGATTGAACTAATTGGCCTGAATGCCAAGCATCACGTCTGGAGGAAACCTGCCACCAGTCCTACGATAAAGCCTGGTGGTGGCAGCATCATGCTGTGGGGTTGTTTTTTAGCAGCAGAGACTAGTAAGGATCGACGGAAAGATGAACAGAGCAAAGTACAGAGAGATCCTGCTCCAGAGTGCTCAGGCCCTCAGACTGGGGCGAAGGTTCACCTTCCAACAGGACAATGACCCTAAGCACACAGCCAAGACAACGCAGGAGTGACTTTGTGACAAGTCTCTGAATGTCCTTGAGGGGTCCAGACAAAGCCCGGACATGAACCCGATCGAACAGCTCTGGAGAGACCTGAAAGTAGCCGTACAGCAACGCTTGAGAGGATCTGCAGAGAAGAATGGGAGAAGCTCGAGGCTGTAATCGCTGCCAAAGGTGCTTCAACAAAGGTCTGAGTAAAGGGTCTGAATACTTATATAAATGTGATTTTTAATTGTTTTCTATTTTATAAATTTGCTAATATTTCTAAAAACTGTTTTTGCTTTTTCATGAAGCGGTATTGTATGTAGATTGATGAGGGGGAAAACCGATTTAATCCGTTTTAGAATAAGGCTGTAACGCAACAAAATGTGTAAAATTTCAAGTGGTCTGAATGCTTTCCGAAATGCACCGTATACAAAACATACCTGAGCTTTCAATGACAGACTCACCAAGTGAATCCAGGTTGAAGCTATGATCCTTTATTGACGTCTCTTGTTAAATCCACTTCAATCAGTGTAGATGAAGGGGAGGAGACCGGTTAGAGAAGGAGTTTTATTAAGCCTTGGGACATATGAGGCATGGATTGTGTATGTGTGTATGTGTGCCATTCAGGGTGAATGGGCAAGGCAAAATATTTCAGTTTCTTTGAACAGGGTAGTAGGTGTCAGGCGCACCGGTCTGTGTCAAGAACTGCAACGCTGCCGGGTTTTTCCCGCTCAACATGTCTCGCATGTGTATCACGAATGGTCCACCACCCAAAGGACATCCAACCAACATGACACAACTGTGGGAAGCACTGGAGTCAACATGGCCCAGCATCCCTGTGGAATGCTTTCGACACCTCCTAGAGTCCATGACCTGACGATAGGTGTTCCTAATGTTTGGTGTACTCAGTGTATCTTACAATAGTAACATGTAATTGTTCAAATAAAAACAAGTATATATTTGAACAAGTACTTGTTAGTATTGCATTAAAGCATGAACAAATACCTATAAAAACATACATAGCATTACTTGGCCCTGATTGTAAAAAAAAAGATATGGCCATTTTTATAGTGGGAGTGTATCTCCGTTAACACGTGACATTGCCCAGAGGTGAAACGACTTGCTGTGTTAGTCTGGACCTGGAGTTGCAATGAAGTTTTAACTGAGAGTTCGTAAAATAGTGTTCAGCAGTGAAACCGTGGTAATTCCAATATAGTTATCTGCCACAACGATGATCTCACAGTGAAAGGCACCCAGCACACAATAATAGCGGATGTGCATAAAGATGGCGGCCTTCATGCCATATTGTACATGGCTCTCGTTACTCTTCTTTTTTTTGCAGAGTATAGATGATCCCAATTTTAGAGTCAAGATGCCGGCAATTTGAAAAAGCAGATTGTGCTGATTATTGGCGCGTTGATCCTTCAAACATAGCGGGTGGTGCTAAAACACAATGAAATCGCATCGAA
>NC_056456.1:10242590-10267590 GCF_018296145.1 Oncorhynchus tshawytscha
GGCCGTTTTCTTCGTCATCATGTCAAACAACACTGTTTTCAAAGTGCCCACTATTATATTTGAACTATGGAATTATAATGATAATTGCAACATTTGGTTAAAAATAAGGCCTACATTTTTTGCCAATATCATGCAGCCCTACGTGGCAGTGTGGAAATGATCTCAAATGAGTGCAGGAAATGCAGAAATGTATGAAAATGCAGAATTTTCTTGGGGGTTGAAGTTTAATTTAACAGTTTAAAACCATCAGAATGGAGAAAGACTCATTGAAATCAATTAGAAAGAACAGTATGTGTTGCCACCCTAGGGTCACACCCCACTCATAAAGCAAATGTCTTATTCAAAAACATTAAATACCATCAAATACTGTAATACATTTGAAAAATACCGTAATATGATACTTTGGCCATATCGCCCAACAACAGACTATTCATTTCCAACATATAGTACAGGTAGAATCAAATGATGCTGGTCATATTCTTGATGTCTATTTTTTCTAAAAGCCTCCTCCCTCACCAGGAAATACGAGAAAATCAACCCAACGTTCAATTGAAACTAACAAGCCTATACTTTCTATCTAAACAAAATAATTCTTAAGTAATTCATATGGATGATGTGAAAAAGAGAGAACTGTTTAGACAGGCTGGAGAGTTTAGCCCCTCTCTCTCAATCACCGAACACACACACACACACGCACGCACGCACGCACGCACGCACGCACGCACGCACGCACGCACGCACACACACACACACACACACACACACACACACACACACACACACACACACACACACACACACACACAGTGAACCTGTTGCTATAGCGATGGCATTTCAGTTTGACCGCTAATTAGCATTCTGGACAGAACTTTCCTCTTTGAGCGTTCTAATCCCTCGACAAATCACAACGAAGCTGGCCTGATTGCTTTGAAGCGGGGTAAAAACCGTCGCATCAGGACTCGGGTTAAACCCTTCATTGGCTTAACATAATTTCCCCCCGCAATCATCTTGTAGTTACAGATACTTATACATAATTGGCCATCAAACTCTGAAATAACATCTGTCTAAGAGACAGAGAGAGAGAGAGAGAGCAGAGAAAGCGGGTGCTCCCAAATATATTCATAAAGATATGGGGCCTATATTTTAACCTTTTACTGCAGTGGGCTAAATCAGGGTCGCACAGAGTGTTTCTTGGTAGTCTTAAACAACACACACATGAACTATAGAGTTGAAATGTATTCCATTTTGAGTTTGCATCTCAACATTACACTTTATACACATCACAGAAGACTGAAATATAACAAACTGTTTGACACAGAAACACTGGATTTTCGGTGGCTTTTTTGAAATAATGTTATTAATGGTGAAATAATGAAAAATATGAATAACATTCCACCCATGAGGCCACTAGGTCATTTGACTGCAGGAAAGAGCTACAAGTAATATCATTACCAGTTGTGTTTGTTTTCTATCCTGCCGCAGAAACACAAACACCCCAGTTGTGTGATAGAAGTGGGTCGCTCTGCTCAGGCTCCAGCACACATCTGGCTCTGGGGCAGGCCGTACTAAGTCGGACCTGTGGGGGTCAAGTGGTGGTGGATTGAGTCAGAGAGACAGCTATCCAGCTAAGGCCATATCTTGAACGGTGGGAATGTCTGTGTGACCTCTCTGCAGGTTCAGGGGTCCGGGTTTAACTAGATAATCCCCCTTATATGAAACACAAGACCCAGAGAGACATGCTGCTCAGCACCTCAGCCCTCTGTTTATACCTCTCTCTCCCTCTCTCTGTCTCTCTTCTCCCTTTTTCTCTCCCGTTGAGAGAACTAATTTCCCATTTTCTTCTCTGTGTTAGAGAGAGAGAGAGAGACAGAGAGAGAGAGAGAGAGAGAGACAGAGAGAGAGAGAGAGAGAGAGAGAGAGAGAGAGAGAGAGAGAGAGAGACAGAGAGAGAGAGAGAGAGAGAGAGAGAGAGAGAGAGAGAGAGAGAGAGAGAGAGAGAGGGGGGTGTGTAGCCTGTAATGCGTTTTCCAGTTCCCTAGGGTTGCTGCCACATGTCAGACTCGTTGACAGCCTAAACGGCTGGTTCTTGAACAGAAGAAAAACCATGAAAAGACAAATGCATGTCAATCGTCCGGTTATTACTGGTGCTAAAGCCGGGTGTTTATCTTGCATCATTTAACTCTGAGTGTCTCGTTCTCTCCCTCGCTCATTCTCTCTATCGCTTTCCATCTCACTCGCTATCTCGCTCTCCTTCTATCTGTCCTCCCTCTCACTATTTTTCTCTCTCTCTCTGTATCGCTCTCTCTCGCTTCTCTTTCTTTCTCCCCCCTCTACCCCTCGCTCTCTCTCCCTCTATTTCTTCGGGTGACTTCAGGCTGCTGTGAGGTGAGATGCAGGGCAATGCATTCTAATACAGGGTATCATCAGCCCTGTTGTTATCGCCTGGCACTGTGGAATGACTCAACCAGCATGTGTGTCCTATGTCATCTGAAGTAACTACTCCCCCCCCCCACTCACCTAGTGGGTGCGAGAGCACGGGCACAAAGCAGGCGCCTTGAACCAGCAAGGTGGCGTGTTAAATAGTGTGGTCTTTATTTCAAACTGTAAACCAGACCTGGGTGAAATACATATGTCCAACCGTCGACTGTTCGTTTTAGCCTGCCCCGATACAAGGGGACCAATGTGATCGTCCCCAAAAAAAGTGCAAACTCCACCCACCTCCAATCAAGATTGTACCTAAAGTATTTGAAATACCTATTTGACCCAGCTCTGTGGTTAACATTATACATTCAGCTAAGCATTCACGCTGGAATGAAACCCACAGCCTTGGTGTTGCCAGCAAACAAGGCTGTAATCACACCGACTTCCTTTCAATGAAGCTGCCTTCATTGACAGAAAGAAAATACTCAAGATTTTAGCTCTCTGTCCCCTATCACTCTCTCGCTCAGCTGGTTTCTACTAACATTCCTCTGCTATTTCTTGATGGATTTCCTTTCATTTGTTCATTCTTTCTCTCCATTCCTCTGTTGTGTTCTAAAGAGGCGTGACACTGGCATTCTGCGACTTCCTGGGCTGTTACCTTTACAGCAGCCCATTACGCAACTCAACCCCGGTGTTACGTAAAAAATATTAACCCCCTCCCCAAATCGCAGTCGCCCCAAAAAAAAACGGAGCCAGCGACTGTCACATTATTTTCAGCGCAGCGGAAATAATTAGTCAATTCCCCCTCCAGACTCCAAATATAGCTATAGAACGCTTAAGAAGCCATCGCTCTAACCTCCACTGCTCTCTCTCTCTCTCTCTGCACTGCTGCTACTGAATACACCCTGCACTCCACTCTAGACAACTCACTGATTCTAATAAAATGACTACCTCACTGATGTCAGTGTCTCCAGCCAGAGTCAGAGTTTCATGCCATGTACTCCGATCCAATGCTTTCAGGTCTACACAAGCGCCTATTGTCGTGATGAGTGCATTGTTATTTTCGTCAACAAAACAATTGTGACAAAAACATTAGTCAAACACCTGTTTTTCAGTCGCAATTGACGAGACCATAACTAAATTAGATTCCCGACAAAAATTATAACCTAAACTAAAATTATTTTTTGACGAGACAAAATGATCTCTGTGACTAAAATCTGACTACTAGGTGGACTGGACAATGTTGTTTTGTAGAGATCTATCTCAAGGCCATCAGACTGTTAAAGAGCCACCACTAACATTGAGTGGCTGCTGCCAACATACTGACACCACTCCGGCCACTTTAATAATGGAAATGGATGGAAATTGATGTAAAAATGTATCACTAGCCACTTTAAACAATGGCACTTAATATAATGTTTACATACCCTACATTACTCATCTCATATGTGTATGTATATACTGTACTCATTTAAACTGCTGCGTCTTGCTGCATCTACTGCATCTTGCCATCTCTATGTAATACATGTATCACTAGCCACTTTAAACTATGTCACTTTGTTTACATACCCTACATTACTCATCTCATATGTATATACTGTACTCTATACCATCTACTGCATCTTGCCTATGCCGTTCTGTACCATCACACATTCATATATCTTTATGTACATATTCTTTATCCCTTTACACTTGTGTGTATAAGGTAGTAGTTGTGGAATTGTTAGGTTAGATTACTCGTTGGTTATTATTGCATTGTCGGAACTAGAAGCACAAGCATTTCGCTACACTCGCATTAACATCTGCTAACCATGTGTATGTGACAAATAAAATTTGATTTGATTGGCAATTGAGAGCTTTTCGGTGATAAGCACAATTCATATTAGCAGCACAGATGCGCAGCTCAGTTCTGTTCAGAAGTGGGAAGGATGTGACACACCCGGCAGACACAGTCTACATCAGCTGGTGAGCTGCGGGGGAGCAAGGGATGAGTGTGGCCAGACAGGCCCCCGCTCCAGCTCTGCCTCCGATTATACACGTCGCACAGGCAACTCTCTTGCTTCACGTTAACCAGTCACCGCCAGACTTCTGGTTAGCTACCCTTTGCCTGTTTCAATTTTTTTTAAACAATAGCAGAATTGAGCTTAAAAGTGAAAAAAAAAACTGTCTAGTTATGTGTTTTCTATCCCTTGAGTAAGTAGGTTATAGAAAAGTAGTTTGTTTTTGAATTTGTAGTCTCGCTCAACCCTCCCACTTCTCTCGCTGCATTTCACATACGGGCTCTGGAACCAACGTAGCTTGTTTTTAGCCCTTAGGCTACTGTTGAAAAGACATGACCCATAATACCGGCGTTACATTTTGTTTTACATCCATAAAGCATATCGCGGGCCGTTCTAAAACTAGGTTACTTGAAGACCGAGCCATTAACCATTTGTCACGGCTACACTTTGTCATGTTACTTCATTAGCTAGCTATAGCTAACAACCTGCGGCTCATTCAGCAGGACACAACGTTTTGGAACGTGTTGAATAAGGAATGACGGCGGCTCTACTCACGGAATTTTTATCTGCAACGTTTGAGAATGTTTTTCAACTGAACGGAGCCCTGGTAACATTATCAGTAGCATATATGCAAATATTTGGTTGCACAATGAAAACTGATAGAAAACTATTTATTGACTAAATTGCTCTTGTCACTACGCTATGTCTGACTGGGTAAACAACTTTATTTTCAGTTAATGTAGACCCAATGACTCAGACTTGAGCACTTGGACCAGGACTCGAGCACTGGGACTCAAGACTTCAGCCATAGGGACTCGTGACTTGACTCGTGACTCGGACTTGAGCACAGGGGACTTGGTCCTCGAGGTTTAGTGACTCGACTACATCACTGGTCGAAATAGTCATTAGCTCCCGTTCGAAGTCATTAGTCCCCGTTTGACTTTTATTCGGATCATAGAGCTCTAATCATGGAATTCCGAACGCGTCATGTGTCTACACCTACATGTAAATGTGTCTGCTGTGTCTGGACTCCCTATTCCCACGCTATATTCAAATGTCAGTATGCATTCTACAAATGGTGGAACAGGCAAAATATGATAACACAACAACTAATGGCAGTTGCTAACTACTGTATCTAACTACTGTAGCTAACTAGCCAGCTAACCTCTGTAGCTAGCAAGCAAAGCTAAAGAGATTGCAAATGGGTTAGCATAACTATAGCCAAACATAATATATTTTTTCGAAATATTAGCTAGCTGGCTAGCATTTATGAGGCCACCAAACACGTTACGCACATGAACATATCTCCTCCAACGTTATAATGACAAAGTGCCTCTCGGACTCAAAACATACGTTTTCTGGAGACTTATGGGAGAAGTGCTGATGACGTCGCCCACTGTATGCGCTTTCAGTAGCCTGATTACGTCCAGACTGAGGAGAAAACCCCACACACAATGCATCCCTGACCACCACCTGAAGTGGTCAGACAGATCTGAACACAATCAGACCACAAAGCGACTTTTGTGTGTCTAGACCCGTCGTATCATTTCCATCTTCGTATTCTGGTAGAAGAAGTCGCATGTCAGTGTCAAGTGTAGACACGACTTCTCTCTCGCTCTCGTGTCTGTTTGTTTTGTATGTAATGTGCAATATCTATGTAGGCTGAATTAGGAATTTCCATGGCAAGATCATTCTTATATAATATAATATTATTCTTATGTACTGTATATGTGTATCATTTGTCTGCTGTTGGGAAGAGAATAGAATATGTTATGAATAAAAATGTGTAGGTAGACCAAATGTATGTATGTGCACATGGAAGTGAGTGATTCATGTTTACTATAGGTTAATAATGAGGCAAGACAAATGTGATGTGACTGTGATGTGACTAAAATGTGACTACAATGAAAGGGCATTTAGTTGACTAAAATGGCCCTCTGTTTTCGTCATTTTGACAATAACTAGACTAAATCATTATTCAAATGACAAAAACAAGGCTAACATGCTGACCAGACTGGGCGTCCGCGTGCGCCATCGCTCGCTTGTTGATTTTGTCAATCCACACCAGACGCGATCAGGACACGCAGGTTGAAATATCAATAAGAACTCTGAACCAACTGTATTAACTTGGGGACAGGTCGAAAAGCATTAATCATTCATGGCAATTTAGCTAGCTAGCTTGCTGTTGCTAGATCATTTGTCCTTGGATATAAACATTGGGTTGTTATTTTACCTGAAATGCACAAGGTCCTCTACTCCGACAATTAATCCACAGATAAAAGGGAAACCGAGTTAGTTTCTAGTAATCTCTCCGCCTTCAGTCTTTTTCTTCTTCGTTGGACTTTATATGGTGGTTGGCAACCAACTTTAAAGTGCATTACCACCACCAACTGGACTGGAGTGTGGACCTCAGTTCATCTTTCAATCACCCATGTGGTTATATGCTCCTAATACCCAATGAGGAGATGGGAGATGTGGGACTTGCATCGCGTCAACCAAGTTCTATTTTAGCTCTTGGCTACACAGATTGGCTACACAGATGCTCGGTGATGCGCACGAGCAGTTTGGATGCAATGAATGAATAACATGTATGTGTACACTTATTTTGCAACGCTCGCGGGTGTGGTCAGCATATAAGACTTCATTATATTTTTGTCAAAATGACTAAGATTAAACTAAATCTAAAACACACTGCCAAAATGAACACCGGGTTAAAGTTGGTTTGGTAAAGTTTGTGTCTGTGTGAGCGCCTGTGAATCAAGATTGATCCAGTATGGCTGCCTCGTACAGAAAGTGATGTCACAGCGCTACTCACCCCCTCGGCAGGGTAGGCCTCCCAGCCTAGGTTTCCCAGAGCAGACATGGAGTCCAACAACGTCACTGCAGACAGACA
This sequence comes from Oncorhynchus tshawytscha, assembly GCF_018296145.1. NCBI lineage: Eukaryota > Metazoa > Chordata > Actinopteri > Salmoniformes > Salmonidae > Oncorhynchus > Oncorhynchus tshawytscha. The sequence continues at coordinate 10,249,905 of NC_056456.1, forward strand.
GAGAGAACAGACTGGTTAACACAACACACACTATTACAGCAATAAGACACCAGGGGAAGGGAGGGCCGTTGTGGTTATTGGAACATCTGTGCTGTCAACGGTGGGAGGGGGGGGGTGAGGCCAGGTCAATGGGATAGCACTTACAACAGCACATTAGAACAACATTTACTGCCTCAGAGTCACATAGGCTCAACCACACACCCTTACCCCTTTCCATAGCAAAGGGACAGAGTGAGGGGTGGAGAGATGGATGGAGAAAGAAATGATTGATAGAGGGAGAGAGAAAGGCAAGGGCTGGTGAGAGTGACAGCAAAGAAGAGAGATGGGAACAGAGAGAGCGATGAAGAATGAGAGGAATATCCGGATGGAGGAGGACGGACAGAGAAGGAGTGAGGTTGAGACAGAAAGGCTAAGAGATAGCTAAAAGGCTGTGTATTTAGATTTCAGATGGAGCCAGTTTCTCCCACGGTGTGTGAACTGTGCTTTCCCTGCCTGACGCCATTGAGCCCTAATTATGGCCTCACCACTGCTAACCATTAATATTTAATTATCCTCCATCTGCAGAGGCTGCCGCCAGCCCCCTCCCTCCCTCCTCTCTCTATCTCCCTCCCTCCCTCCTCTCTCTGTCTCCCTATCGCACTCTGCTTTGCTACTTCTTGTGTGCTCTCTCTCTCTCTCCCTCTCTCTCTTCTCTGCCCTCTTCTCTGCCCTCTCTCTTCTCTGCCCTCTCTCTCTTCTCTGCCCTCTCTCTCTTCTCTGCCCTCTCTCTTCTCTGCCCTCTCTCTTCTCTGCCCTCTCTCTCTTCTCTGCCCTCTCTCTCTCTCTCTGCCCTCTCTCTTCTCTGCCCTCTCTCTTCTCTGCCCTCTCTCTTCTCTGCCCTCTCTCTCTCTCTGCTCTGCCCTCTCTCTCTCTTTCTCTGCCCTCTCTCTCTTCTCTGCCCTCTCTCTCTGCCCTCTCTCTTCTCTGCCCTCTCTCTTCTCTGCCCTCTCTCTTCTCTGCCCTCTCTCTCTTCTCTGCCCTCTCTCTCTTCTCTGCCCTCTCTCTTCTCTGCCCTCTCTCTCTTCTCTGCCCTCTCTCTCTTCTCTGCCCTCTCTCTCTCTGCTCTGCCCTCTCTCTCTTCTCTGCCCTCTCTCTCTTCTCTGCCCTCTCTCTTCTCTGCTCTGCCCTCTCTCTTCTCTGCCCTCTCTCTTCTCTGCCCTCTGCTTCTCTGCCCTCTCTCTTCTCTGCCCTCTCTCTCTTCTCTGCCCTCTCTCTCTTCTCTGCCCTCTCTCTTCTCTCTCTCTCTCTGCCCTCTCTCTCTGCCCTCTCTCTCTCTCTGCCCTCTCTCTTCTCTGCCCTCTCTCTCTTCTCTGCCCTCTCTCTCTTCTCTGCCCTCTCTCTCTTCTCTGCCCTCTCTCTTCTCTGCCCTCTCTCTTTCTCTGCCCTCTCTCTCTTCTCTGCCCTCTCTCTCTTCTCTGCCCTCTCTCTTCTCTCTTCTCTGCCCTCTCTCTTCTCTGCCCTCTCTCTTCTCTGCCCTCTCTCTTCTCTGCCCTCTCTCTTCTCTGCCCTCTCTCTTCTCTGCCCTCTCTCTTCTCTGCCCTCTCTCTCTTCTCTGCCCTCTCTCTTCTCTGCCCTCTCTCTTCTCTGCCCTCTCTCTCTTCTCTGCCCTCTCTCTTCTCTGCCCTCTCTCTTTCTCTGCCCTCTCTCTCTCTCTGCCCTCTCTCTTCTCTGCCCTCTCTCTCTTCTCTGCCCTCTCTCTTTCTCTGCCCTCTCTCTCTTTCTCTGCCCTCTCTCTTCTCTGCTCTGCCCTCTCTTCTCTGCTTCTTCTGCCCTCTCTCTTTCTCTGCCCTCTCTCTTCTCTCTGCCCTCTCTCTCTGCCCTCTCTCTTCTCTGCCCTCTCTCTTCTCTGCTCTCTCCCTGCTCTCTCTTCTCTGCCCTCTCTCTCTTCTCTGCCCTCTCTTCTCTGCCCTCTCTCTTCTCTGCCCTCTCTCTCTTCTCTGCCCTCTCTCTCTTCTCTGCCCTCTCTCTTCTCTGCCCTCTCTCTTCTCTGCCCTCTCTCTTCTCTGCCCTCTCTCTTCTCTGCCCTCTCTCTTCTCTGCCCTCTCTCTCTCTCTGCCCTCTCTCTTCTCTGCCCTCTCTCTCTTCTCTGCCCTCTCTCTTCTCTGCCCTCTCTCTCTTCTCTGCCCTCTCTCTTCTCTGCCCTCTCTCTTCTCTGCCCTCTCTCTCTTCTCTGCCCTCTCTCTCTTCTCTGCCCTCTCTCTCTTCTCTGCCCTCTCTCTTCTCTGCCCTCTCTCTCTTCTCTGCCCTCTCTCTTCTCTGCCCTCTCTCTTCTCTGCCCTCTCTCTTCTCTGCCCTCTCTCTCTTCTCTGCCCTCTCTCTTCTCTGCCCTCTGCCCTCTCTCTCTTCTCTGCCCTCTCTCTCTTCTCTGCTCTCTCTCTCTTCTCTGCCCTCTCTCTCTTCTCTGCCCTCTCTCTCTTCTCTGCCCTCTCTCTTCTCTGCCCCCTCTCTCTTCTCTGCCCTCTCGCTTCTCTGCCCGCTCTTACCTGCTGTCTCTCTCACCCTCTCTTTCTGTCTCTTTCAATCTGCTTCTCTCCCTTTCACACTCGCTACATCTCCATCTCTCTCTTTCTCTCATTCTGTGCCAGAGGTCTGACTCGGGCCAAAAGAGAGTTACTCCTCGGGCTCTCAGCCACAGGTCCCAGATCAGCTGTACAGGCTCCTGACCTGAAACATCATCAGTTGGCTTTAATAACTGACCCAGGAAACCAGGGGGAACTAGTGCCAAAACACAGACACAGGCAGTATTTTCAAGGATAATCTCGGCACTTTACAGTAGAACCAAATCTCAAATGAGGGCTAACCAGCTAAAAGTTGGGGAACTTCATCTCTCCAGATGTCCAATTCATTCTTGTTGGAAGATGACGAAAAACATTATAGTACAAAATGAATCTTTTATATCACACTTTTTTTTCCACTCGGGAAAGCCGAACACACCCAGGAGCAGAAAACAGAGTAGACTGCTTTATTTTCATCTAGCTCCTGTTCCACATTTAGATATGAGTCTTTCTACATTCCTCCTCTCAGAGGGCGCCTGGGCCTGGTGGCTAATGAAACGCATTTGCCTCCCCTCTCCACTGAACGTGACATTTCTAAATGAATAAAGCAGTAGGGAGAGTGTGTCTGCTGTGTGCACGGGACATTTATCTAGCCCGCAGGTAGCACTAGTGCCATTAGAACAGTCCAACATCTTCTCTGCTGTCTCTGTCGCTCTCTTTTTCACTGTCTCTGTCGCTCTCTTTTTCACTGCCTCTCTCTCTCTCTTTTTCACTGCCTCTCTCTCTCTTTTTCACTGCCTCTCTCTCTCTCTCTTTTTCACTGCTTCTCTCTCTCTCTTTTTCACTGCCTCTCTCTCTCTTTTTCACTGCCTCTCTCGCTCTCTCTTTTTCACTGCCTCTCTCTCTCTCTTTTTCACTGCCTCTCTCTCTCTCTCTTTTCACTGCCTCTCTCTCTCTTTTTCACTGCCTCTCTCTCTCTCTCTTTTTCACTGCCTCTCTCTCTCTTTCTTTTTCATTGACTCTCTCTCTTTTTCACTGCCTCTCTCTCTCTTTTTCACTGCCTCTCTCTCTCTCTCTCTCTCTCTTTTTCACTGTCTCTGTCGCTCTCTTTTTCACTGCCTCTCTCTTTTTCACTGCCTCTCTCTCTCTCTTTTTTCACTGCCTCTCTCTCTCTCTTTTTCACTGCCTCTCTCTTTTTCACTGCCTCTCTCTCTCTTTCTTTTTCATTGCCTCTCTCTCTTTCTTTTTCATTGCCTCTCTCTCTTTTTCACTGCCTCTCTCTCTCTCTTTTTCACTGCCTCTCTCTCTCTCTCTTTTCACTGCCTCCCTCTCTTTTTCACTGCCTCTCTCTCTCTCTCTCACTGCCTCCCTCTCTCTTTTCACTGCCTCTGTCTCTCTTTTCACTGCCTCTCTCTCTTTTTTCACTGTCTCTGTCTCTCTCTTTTTCACTGCCTCTCTCTCTCTCTTTTTTCACTGTCTCTGTCGCTCTCTTTTTCACTGCCTCTCTCTCTCTTTTTTTTCACTGCCTCTCTCTCTCTCTTTTTCACTGCCTCTCTCTCTCTCTCTTTTCACTGCCTCTCTCTCTCTCTTTTCACTGCCTCTCTCTCTCTTTTTCACTGCCTCTCTCTCTCTCTTTTTCACTGCCTCTCTCTCTCTTTTTCACTGCCTCTCTCTCTTTTTTCACTGCCTCTCTTTTTTTTCATTGACTCTCTCTCTTTTTCACTGCCTCTCTCTCTTTTTTCACTGTCTCTCTCTCTCTCTTTTTCACTGCCTCTCTCTCTCTTTTTCACTGCCTCTCTCTCTCTTTTTCACTGCCTCTCTCTCTCTCTCTCTTTTCACTGTCTCTGTCTCTCTCTTTTTCACTGCCTCTCTCTTTTTCACTGCCTCCCTCTCTCTCTTTTTCACTGCCTCTCTCTCTCTTTTTCATTGCCTCTCTCTTTTTCACTGCCTCTCTCTCTCTTTTTTTCATTGCCTCTCTCTCTCTTTTTTTCACTGCCTCTCTCTCTCTTTTTCACTGCCTCTCTCTCTCTCTCTCTCCTTTCACTGCCTCCCTCTCTTTTTCACTGCCTCTCTCTCTTTCTCTTTCACTGCCTCTCTCTTTTTCACTGCCTCTCTCTCTCTCTTTTTTCACTGTCTCTGTTGCTCTCTTTTTCACTGCCTCTCTCTCTCTCTTTTTTTTCACTGTCTCTGTCTCTCTTTTTCACTGCCTCCTCTCTCTCTCTTTTTCACTGTCTCTGTCACTTCTCTTTCACTGCCTCTCTCTCTCTTTTTCACTGCCTCTCTCTCTATTTTTCACTGCCTCTCTCTCTCGCTCTCTCTTTTTCACTGCCTCTCACTCTCTTTTTCACTGCCTCTCTCTCTCTTTTTCACTGCCTCTCTTTCTCTTTTCACTGTCTCTCTCTTTTTCACTGCCTCTCTCTCTCTCTCTCTCTCTTTTCACTGTCTCTGTCACTCTCTCTCTTTTCACTGTCTCTGTCACTCTCTTTTTCACTGCCTCTCTCTCTCTTTTTCACTGCCTCTCTCTCTATTTTCACTGCCTCTCTCTCTCACTGCTCTCACTCTCTTTTCACTGCCTCTCTTTCTCTTTCACTGTCTCTCTCTTTTTCACTGCCTCTCTCTTTTTCACTGCCTCTCTCTCTCTCTCTTTTTTCACTGTCTGTCGCTCTCTAATTCACTGCCTCTCTCTCTTTTTCACTGCCTCTCTCTCTCTCTCTTTCACTGCCTCTCTCTCTCTTTTTCACTGTCTCTCTCTCTCTTTTTCACTGCCTCTCTCTTTCTCTTTTCACTGCCTCTCTCTCTCTCTCCTTTTCACTGCCTCTCTCTCTCTCTCTTTTTCACTGCCTCGCTCTCTCTCGCTCTTTCTCTTTTTCACTGCCTCTCTCTCTCTCTTTCTCTTTTTACTGCCTCTCTCTCTCTCTCTTTTTCACTGCCTCTCTCTCTCCTTCTCCCTCTCTCTCTCTCCCCTTCTCATTCTCTCTCTCCTTCTCTCTCTCTCTCTCCTCTCTCTCTCTCTCTCTCTCTCTCTCTCCCTCTCTCTCTCTCTCTCTGCCTTCAGAAAGTATTCACACACCCTTGACTTTTTCCACATTTTCTTGTGTTACATCCTGAATTAAAAATGTTTTCAATTTCAATTTTGTGTCACTGATCTACACACAATAAGTATTCAAATGCTTTGTTATAGCAAGCCTAGATAAATTCAGGAGTAAAAATGTGCTTAACAAATCGCATAAAAAGTTGCATGGACTCATTCCATGTTCAATTATAGCAGATAACATTCATTTTATCATGACTACCCCATCTCTGTACCTCACACATAAAATGATCTGTAACGTCCCTTAATCAAGTAATGAATTTCAAGCACAGATTCAACCACAAAGACCAGGGAGGTTGTTCAATGCCTCGCAAAGAAAAGAAGGATGACTGTACAGAATACAAAATATTCCAAAACATGCATCCTGTTTGCAACAAGGCACTTAAGTAATGCTTAAAAATATATGAATACTTTTTTTTAAAGTATACTTTTTTTTAAAGGAAAGAAAGACATGTACCTTTTGTCCTGAACCATTATGTTTGGGGCAAATCAAACACAACACATCATGTTATTGGTATGCTTGTCATCGGCAAGGACTAGGGAGATTGATAGGATACAAATAAATAGAATACAGCTATAAGCACTGGCAAAATCCAAGAGGAAAATCTTGTTCAGTCAGCTAGGAGACAAATACACCTTTCAGCAGGACAATAACCTAAAACACAAGCCCAAATCTACACTGGAGTTGCTTACCAAGACGACATTGAATGTTCCTAAGTGGCCAACTTGCAGTTTTAACTTAAATCAGCTTCAACATCTTTGGCAAGACATCAAAATGGCTGACTAGCAATGATCAACAATCAACTTGACAAGAGCTTGAAGAATTTTTAAAAGAATAATGTGCAAATATTGCACAATCCAGATGTGTAAAGCTCTTAGAGACGTACCCAGAAAGACAGCTGTAATCGCCGCCAAAGGTGCTTCTACAAAGTATTGACTCAGGGATGTGAATACTTGCGGTCTGTAAATGAGATATTACTGTATTTCATCTTCACCACATTTTCTCAAATCTATTTAATCCATTTTGAATTCAGGCTGTAACACAACAAGTGCAGGGGTAGGAATGCTTTCTGATGGCACTGTATAAGAGCACCAGTCACTCTCCACAGCTCAGTGCAACGTGGCGGGGGGGCTGTCATGGTGCATTACAGATTACAATGTGTGTGTGTGTGTGTGTGTGTGTGTGTGTGTGTGTAGTGCCTGCATGTGAATGTGCATGCGTCCAAGCATGCTAGCGCACACGTGTGTGTGTGTGTGTGTGTGTGTGTGTGTGTGTGTGTGTGTGTGTGTGTGTGTGTGTGTGTGTGTGTGTGAGAGAGAGATTGTGGGGGGAAAATGAACAACAACTAGCTCCTGCTGTGTTGTAAAGGTCAACTCCAGCTCTCTGCCCCACCCTCAGTCCAGCCTCACTGCTTAGAGAATATAAGACCATTAGACGCTAGGGTTCAGTTCAGGACACACACTGTAATAGCAGAATTAACAGTGGTTTGATAATAAGGATGATGAAATGTACACACCTTACATTCACTTCCGCAGTGTACAGTAGTGGCATAATGCCTAATGTAATATACTGTGTACAGTTTTGCTGAGGTGACCTCCATAGCCCCAAAAGTGCTGACTGCACTTCCCTATGATCAAAGAGGGCCTAGGGACACTGGGTCGCTCTGTCCCATACACACACACGCACTCAAGCGCAAAGACTCACACACACACACAGAAAAACACACAGAAGCACACACACACACACTTTCTTCACACCTCCTGTCAATAGCACTTATCACTTGTGATCAATGACCCATCCTCTCATCAATAATATAGCAGCAACAGTATCCTGTCTGCTGATACCACTAGAATGTGTGTGTGTGTGTGCGCGTGTGCTGGGAGAGAGCAAGCCAGGGTCCCCAGTCTAAATCTGTAGCATGATACTGTGTTGAAGGGATGAAGTCCCCTCCGAACCTCTTCTTCTCCCTCTCTCTTTCTCCAGGGAGTGGTGTAAGGCCTGTGTCTGTGTAATCTAACCCTGGTCAGAGTTGCTCTGGCCCGGAGTTAAAACACACAGCTCATCATTCACTCACTCAGACCTGGGTCAGATTCACTCTCATGTAATAGACACACACACGCCCACGCATGCGCACACACACACACACACAAACCATCAACGGAGGAGCTCGATACAAACCCAATCACCTAGAGACAACACTTAACAACAAATGGTCCATCTTCTACCGTGCCTTTTTGTCTGGGTCCACCTCATATTTGTAGTCTCAGCAATTCTATTTCCATCCCAAATGGTCCATCTTCTACCATGCCTTTTTGTCTGGGTCCACCTCATATTTGTAGTCTCAGCAATTCTATTTCCATCCCAAATGGTCCATCTTCTACCGTGCCTTTTTGTCTGGGTCCACCTCATATTTGTAGTCTCAGCAATTCTATTTCCATCCCAAATGGTCCATCTTCTACCGTGCCTTTTTGTCTGGGTCCACCTCATATTTGTAGTCTCAGCAATTCTATTTCCATCCCAAATGGTCCATCTTCTCCCACCGTGCCTTTTTGTCTGGGTCCACCTCATATTTGTAGTCTCAGCAATTCTATTTCCATCCCAAATGGTCCATCTTCTACCGTGCCTTTTTGTCTGGGTCCACCTCATATTTGTAGTCTCAGCAATGCTATTTCCATCCGATGTTCAATACAGCATGAAAGTGAATTTAGTCGTAAATTACACCCAACAATGTGATGTGAACAAATCATGTACTGTACTTAGTTCCTGTAATCATATGTATTCACAATGTGATGTGAACAAATCATGTACTGTACTTAGTTCCTGTAATCATATGTATTCACAATGTGATGTGAACAAATCATGTACTGTACTTAGTTCCTGTATTCATATGTATTCACAATGTGATGTGAACAAATCATGTACTGTACTTAGTTCCTGTATTCATATGTATTCACAATGTGATGTGAACAAATCATGTACTGTACTGAGTTCCTGTATTCATATGTATTCACAATGTGATGTGAACAAATCATGTACTGTACTTAGTTCCTGTATTCATATGTATTCACAATGTGATGTGAACAAATCATGTACTGTACTTAGTTCCTGTATTCATATGTATTCACAATGTGATGTGAACAAATCATGTACTGTACTTAGTTCCTGTATTCATATGTATTCACAATGTGATGTATTCATGTGAACAAACCGTGCCTTTTTGTCTGGGTCCATCATGTACTGTACTTAGTTCCTGTATTCATATGTATTCACAATGTGATGTGAACAAATCATGTACTGTACTTAGTTCCTGTATTCATATGTATTCACAATGTGATGTGAACAAATCATGTACTGTACTTAGTTCCTGTAATCATATGTATTCACAATGTGATGTGAACAAATCATGTACTGTACTTAGTTCCTGTATTCATATGTATTCACAATGTGATGTGAACAAATCATGTACTGTACTTAGTTCCTGTAATCATATGTATTCACAATGTGATGTGAACAAATCATGTACTGTACTTAGTTCCTGTATTCATATGTATTCACTTGCAGGACGCTGCATTGACTCAATGAACAGCACTTTGTGTCAAGATAATCAATGATGGGAATATTCAACGGGGAATAGAATAGGGCCAGCTGACGCTACAGTAATCATCTCAGGGTTAACATCGTGTAGGTTCATGTCTGCAACAGCCCACTATAGCTAAATCTCCCTGGTAATGCCCTGGTGGAAGCTTCCCTAAACACACACACACACACACACACACACACATAGATACATAGATACACACACACACATAGATACACACACACACGCAGACACAGACACATAGATACACACACACACGCAGACACAGACACATAGATACACACACACAAACACATAGATACACACACACAAACACAGACACATAGATACACACACACACACATACAGACACATAGATACACACACACACACAGACACATAGATACACACACACGAGCAGACAGACACACACACTGAGAGTGGTCTGGTGACATAGTAGCACGCTGCTTTATTGATTATTGTCACCGTGCTGTGAGTTCTACATTCTCCGAGCGTAAAGACGGCAAGGGGATATGTCAGAGCAATCTGACTCTCTCCCGTTCCACATGGCAAACACCTCTAAACTACGATACCAAGCCAAACCCCTAACCTAGCATTTACAGTATCACACAGCTGCACACCCCCAAAGCATACCATAAGGCCTTTTAGACCCTATATAACAATCTTACTGTCTCAGTTCCTTACGCACACTAAAAATGAGGAATGAGGTCCCTCCCTACTCCCACCCTGGCCTCTCTCTCTCTCTCTGGCTCACATTCCCCCTCCATTACCACTCATTCATCTATTCTCTCTATTTCACTTCACCCCTCTTTCATTCCTGCTCTCTGTCATTCCGTCTAATTTCCCGGCCTTGTTAAGACTCCATCAGCGTTCCTGGCTGCAGGGAATACTGTGACCTCACGCAGTCTCCAAGGTCTCCAAACCTTTTATTGATAAACACCATGGTGGAGAGAGAGAGACATGAGAGGAGGAGAGAGAGACAAAGAGAGAGGGGGGGGTACAGAGAAGTTCTGCTAAGACTGATCCTTCCATCTCTCTCTCTCTCGCTCTCTCTCCCCATCTCTCTCCCCCTCTCTCCCTCTCCCTCTCTCCCTCCCCATCTCTCCCTCCCCCTCTCTCCCTCTCTCTGTAATCCATTTCTTTGGCTGGGCAAAGAGGAGCTCTGATCTACCTGCCAAAAATCTTTCAGACTGCACAATAAGACCTGCATACACACACACACACACACACACACACACACACACACACACATGGTAGTCTCTTCTGACAGACCTTCCATTCCTTTCTATAGAAAAATGAATGAACACACAGTTGAACTGGGGAAAGTGTCATCAGAGCAACACATTGACAAAAGAGGGAAGAGTGCAGGATGAGAGGAGGGAAGTTAGGAGGGAGTGAGGCCGGCTGGAGCGCTCTGAACATTAGGATCTAATTGGAGTCAAGCTGGACTCCTCTCATCTTCCCTCTCCTCTCTTCCTCTCACCTCTTTCCTTATCCTCTACTGTATAACCAAAGGATGCAATACTGTGAGCTACAGTAATGAAAACTCCTTTTGGACTAAGTGCCCTCCGTCTTTTTGAAGAGTTGTGGTTGTTTTTCTCCCTAATTTTTGGTCAAATCCCCCCCAGGGTTGATGGTGTGTTGTGAGTCTCTCCACCTCCCTCCTCTTTCCTAGAGATGTCAATCACCGTAGTAAACGAGTCTTGTTAGGATCCTCTCTTCTTTTCGTTAGCCTACAGTGGCAGAGTAGTGGGGAAGTCCTCTGACAATCTATGACAAGAGCTCTGCCCTAGTTTGCTGCTTGCATGCTTTGTGTGTGTGTGTGTGTGTGTGTGTGTGTGTGTGTGTGTGTGTGTGTGTGTGTGTGTGTGTGTGTGTGTGTGTGTGTGTGTGTGTGTGTGTGTGTGTGTGTGTGTGTGTGTGTGTGTGTGTGTGTGTGTGTGCCCGTGTGTATGGAAAACCCCACGGTTGGCTGCCAAGTGGAACTGAGACATGCAGTCAGATTCAGACACTTGTTTTTTTAATAGGCCCTTTCCAGGTGTCACAAAACGAGGAACAGCACACACACACACACAACACAAAATCCACCCAGTGACGCAGGAACAAGATTATTTGTGACACACACTCCACTCTTCCACCATAGATAAAACAATGAGACAGATATTTCACCGGATGTATGAACGTGAGGCTTCCGCTTGGCGTTTCCACCCACTACCAAATATGGTAGTGAGAGGAAGTCCAGTGGCCGACAGTGGGAGAACATGGAACAAGATTGATTTTGACCGACATTCTGCAAATTATCTCATCGATGAAACATTTGATCTCAATACCGTTTCACGAACAGAGTGGAAAAACATTTTACTTTACCCTTGACAAGGTTTTTAAAAATTGCGCTGTTTGGAAGGAGTGCAAAGGCAAATAAAATGTATTGCACACGCGCACCTCACAGAGTAGGCGTTCCCTACAGAAAATATGCAAATATATGCTAGAACACGCCAATAGGATCTCGCTAGCTCTTGCATAGCTCTGCCCACCTCCTTGCTTGTTCTGCCCGCTATGACTCATTTGTTCTCATTTGAAACGGCAGGCTGTGGTCTATCTTGGTTTAGTTATAAAAAATCTCTGCTGACCGCTGTCGCTGTCTCCCCCATCACACAACGCTGTCGCAGCCAGAGAAAATAACAACAAACCGTTATATACGTAGACACCACCGACTCACTGTCTGAAAACACAGACACGTTCACATAGAGACATGGGAGTTGAAAGAAATAGAAGCTCTTCTTTCTTAACACACACTTCAATACGTTCTCTTAGCTGGGGGTTTTTACAGGGCCCGTGTGTGTCAGACAGTCTTTGGGGAACAAGTGTTCATATTCTATAAGAGGGAACGTCTGCGGAACCAACGGAGCACAGAGAAAGGTCAAACTAAACCCCAACGGAACGCTGACACACACACACACACACACACATACTGTCTCAGAGCTGTCACACAGACAGTGGTCACAGGAGGGTAAATTGAGCTAGAATAGTGAGTAGTAGCGACGGGCCTATGGCTACACACAGCTGGAGTGGAGGATGACTGTGTCAGATAGGAGATAGTAGGAAAGAGAGAAGTCCAGACATGTATGGAGAATCCACCATTTAAATCAGGACAGCTTGTCACCACTTCACTGACTGACTGACCGACCGGGTGGCTGGCTGACTGACTGACCACAGGCAAGCTGCTCTAATGGCCCAGCCATGGTCACAGACATGAACACACCGTGAACTTAATAATGAGCATGACTAGAGGTTGAGGGAGGGAAGGGGCAAAAGAGGGAAGGAGAGCAAGTGAGAGAGAAGGGGGAAAGGGAGAGAGAATGAATGAATATGAGAAAGAGAAAGAAGAGAGAGAGAGAGAAACAAAGTTGATGAAAAAGAGAGTGGGTGAAGAGGAGGGGGCATTGGTCAATAAAAGCCTGAGCCCAAAAACCCACAGAAGCCAAACCAAATCATCCGCATGGTGTTTGTTTAAAGTCCCACTAATACTGCCATTCAGACCCACAGCACGGGTCACCCTCCAACACTATACACACCACAGGAGGAAAGCAGAGAGAGCGGGAGGGGGAGGGAGGAGGGAGGGAGGGAGGGAGGGAGGGAGGGAGGGAGGGAGGGAGGGAGGGAGGGAGGGAGGGAGGGAGGGAGGGAGGGAGGGAGGGAGGGAGGGAGGGAGGGAGGGAGGGAGGGAGGGAGGGAGGGAGGGAGGGAAACAGACAAATTCAATTAAGACAAATAATAGGTCAGCACTGCAGAGACGGGCAGAAGAGGAGAGGAGAGAGGGAGAGAGGAGGAAAAGAGGAGAGTGGGGAGGGAGGAGGGAGGGAGGGAGAGAAGAGGAGAAAGGAGAGACCACTAGAAAGAGTGGAAGAGAGGACAAGAGATGAGAGGAAGAGGTGGAGTAGGGAGAACAGAGGAGGAGAAGAGGAAAAGGCGGGCAGGATTTGAAGAGGAGTATGTTTGAACTGGCCATTCAGAGAATCTCAGAAGAGAACATCAAGGAGAAGAGGAGGAGAAGGAAGGGATATCAGAGAGATGGAGAGGGGTGAAGGAAGAGCAGGAGAAGAGGAGGAGGAGAGGAGGTTAGCAGCAAATAGCTCATTAGTGGTTGAGCCTCAGCAGACAGGCAGAGGGGTGAGGGGGTGAGAGGGGGTAAGAGCACCCCAGGGGGGGGTAAGAGACGAGGGCAAGCGAGCAGAACGTCTAACGGTCAGCCCAGAGGAGCTCTGAAAAGAAGCAACGGACACAACCACAACAAACAATAACAAAGGAGGAACAAAACAAACCTATCATGACCTTTGGGGGAGAAGGGGGATTTCTAGGGTCTTTCTGGCTCATAGTTAATTCGTAAACAGCATGCAGCCATAAGGTATTATTGACCCCTGCTTATAAATGGGTTCTTTGTAAGGAGGAACACATGGCATCATGGCATGAGGATTTTACCACAAGGAGATGAAATGCATATGATCATCACTGGGCTACCATTATGGGGATTACGTAATATGACTATGAAAACGGGACTTGCTGGCTGTGTACGGACATCACATTGCTCCTCTACGGCCACTATAGAATGAGGTATATTGATACTCCCTTCTCTCAGCCAACATAGGGTACACATTATACACTCTACAGAGTATTAGACTGTGACCAGCAAATCAGAACAGCCTCTGGCACTGGCAACACATTTGGTAATGATGAGAGTGTGCGTGTGTGTGAGCATGAGTGTGTGCGTGCGTGCGTGCGTGCGTGTGTGTGTGTGCGTGTGTGTGTGTGTGTGTGTGTGTGTGTGGTGTGTGTGTGTGTGTGTGTGTGTGTGACCCGTACTAAGAATCTCTATACACATCATTACAACAGTCTTACTGTAGCTCCAGGCTCCCTATCAAACTGCAATACAGGTAATAGAGGTACAGGTCAGCTATAGGGTGAGACAGGAGGGAGGGAGAGAGACAGAGAGAGAGTGGGGGGAAAGGAGGGGGAGAGAGACAGAGAGAGAGTGGGGGGAAAGGAGGGGGAGAGAGACAGAGAGAGAGTGGGGGAAAAGGAGGGGGAGAGAGAGACAGAGAGTGGGGGGGAAAGGAGGGGGAGAGAGAGACAGAGAGTGAGTGAGTGGGGGAAAAGGAGGGGGAGAGAGAGAGACAGAGAGTGGGGGAAAGGAGGGGGAGAGAGAGACAGAGAGTGAGTGGGGGGAAAGGAGGGGGAGAGAGAGACAGAGAGAGAGTGGGGGGAAAGGAGGGGGAGAGAGAGACAGAGAGTGAGTGGGGGGAAAGGAGGGGGAGAGAGAGACAGAGAGAGAGTGGGGGGAAAGGAGGGGGAGAGAGAGACAGAGAGTGAGTGAGTGGGGGGAAAAGGAGGGGGAGAGAGAGAGACAGAGAGAGAGTGGGGGGAAAGGAGGGGGAGAGAGAGACAGAGAGAGAGTGGGGGGAAAGGAGGGGGAGAGAGAGACAGAGAGAGAGTGGGGGGAAAGGAGGGGGAGAGAGAGAGACAGAGAGTGAGTGAGTGGGGGGGGAAAAGGAGGGGGAGAGAGAGAGACAGAGAGAGAGTGGGGGGAAAGGAGGGGGAGAGAGAGACAGAGAGTGAGTGAGTGGGGGGGGGAAAAGGAGGGGGAGAGAGAGACAGAGAGAGTGAGTGGGGGAAGGAGGGGGAGAGAGAGAGACAGAGAGAGAGAGTGGGGGGGAAAGGAGGGGGAGAGAGAGACAGAGAGTGAGTGAGTGGGGGGAAAGGAGGGGGAGAGAGAGAGAGAGTGGGGGGAAAAGGAGGGGGAGAGAGAGACAGAGAGTGGGGTGGGGGAAAGGAGGGGGAGAGAGAGACAGAGAGTGAGTGAGTGGGGGAAAGGAGGGGGAGAGAGAGACAGAGAGTGAGTGAGTGGGGGGAAGGAGGGGGGAGAGAGAGACAGAGAGTGAGTGGGGGAAAAGGAGGGGGAGAGAGAGACAGAGAGAGAGTGGGGGGAAAGGAGGGGGAGAGAGAGAGACAGAGAGAGAGTGGGGGGAAAGGAGGGGGAGAGAGAGACAGAGAGTGAGTGAATGGGGGAAAAGGAGGGGGGAGAGAGAGAGACAGAGAGAGAGTGGGGGGAAAGGAGGGGGAGAGAGAGACAGAGAGTGAGTGAGTGGGGGAAAGGAGGGGGAGAGAGAGAGACAGAGAGAGAGTGGGGGGAAAGGAGGGGGAGAGAGAGACAGAGAGTGAGTGAGTGGGGGGAAAAGGAGGGGGAGAGAGAGAGAGAGAGAGAGTGGGGGGAAAGGAGGGGGAGAGAGAGAGAGAGAGAGAGAGGGGGGGGAAAGGAGGGGGGAGAGAGAGACAGAGAGTGAGTGAGTGGGGGGAAAGGAGGGGGAGAGAGAGAGACAGAGAGAGAGTGAGTGGGGGAAAGGAGGGGGAGAGAGAGAGACAGAGAGAGAGTGGGGGGGGAAAGGAGGGGGAGAGAGAGAGACAGAGAGAGAGTGGGGGGAAAGGAGGGGGAGAGAGAGAGACAGAGAGAGAGTGGGGGGAAAGGAGGGGGAGAGAGAGAGACAGAGAGAGAGTGGGGGGGAAAGGAGGGGGAGAGAGAGAGACAGAGAGAGAGTGAGTGGGGGAAAAGGAGGGGGAGAGAGAGACAGAGAGAGAGTGGGGGGAAAGGAGGGGGAGAGAGAGAGACAGAGAGAGAGTGGGGGGAAGGAGGGGGAGAGAGAGACAGAGAGTGAGTGAATGGGGGAAAAGGAGGGGGAGAGAGAGAGACAGAGAGAGAGTGGGGGGGGAAAGGAGGGGGAGAGAGAGACAGAGAGTGAGTGAGTGGGGGGAAAAGGAGGGGGAGAGAGAGAGACAGAGAGAGAGTGGGGGGAAAGGAGGGGGAGAGAGAGACAGAGAGTGAGGAGTGGGGGGAAAAGGAGGGGGAGAGAGAGAGACAGAGAGAGAGTGGGGGGGGAAAGGAGGGGGAGAGAGAGAGACAGAGAGAGAGTGGGGGGAAAGGAGGGGGAGAGAGAGACAGAGAGTGAGTGAGTGGGGGAAAGGAGGGGGGAGAGAGAGAGAGAGTGAATGGGGGGAAAGGAGGGGGAGAGAGAGACAGAGAGTGAATGGGGGAAAGGAGGGAGAGAGGGAGAGAGACAGAGAGTGAGTGAGTGGGGGGAAAAGGAGGGGGAGAGAGAGAGACAGAGAGTGAATGGGGGGAAAGGAGGGGGAGAGAGAGAACAGAGAGTGAATGGGGGAAAGGAGGGAGAGAGGGAGAGAGACAGAGAGTGAGTGAATGGGGGAAAAGGGGGGAGACAGAGAGTGAGTGAATGGGGGGAAAGGAGGGGGAGAGAGAGACAGAGAGTGAATGGGGGAAAAGGAGGGAGGGAGGGAGAGAGAGACAGAGAGTGAATGGGGGAAAAGGAGGGAGGGAGAGAGAGAGAGACAGAGAGTGAATGGGGGAAAAGGAGGGAGGGAGAGAGAGAGAGACAGAGAGTGAATGGGGGAAAAGGAGGGAGGGAGAGAGAGAGACAGAGAGAGAGTGGGGGAAAAGGAGGGGGGAGAGAGAGAGACAGAGAGAGAGTGGGGGGAAAGGAGGGGGAGAGAGAGACAGAGAGTGAGTGAGTGGGGGGGAAAAGGAGGGGGAGAGAGAGAGACAGAGAGAGAGTGGGGGGAAAGGAGGGGGAGAGAGAGACAGAGAGAGAGTGGGGGGAAAGGAGGGGGAGAGAGAGAGACAGAGAGAGGGGGGGAAAGGAGGGGGAGAGAGAGACAGAGAGTGAGTGAGTGGGGGGAAAGGAGGGGGAGAGAGAGAGACAGAGAGTGAATGGGGGAAAGGAGGGGGAGAGAGAGACAGAGAGTGAATGGGGGGAAAGGAGGGAGAGAGGGAGAGAGACAGAGAGTGAGTGAGTGGGGGGGGAAAAGGAGGGGGAGAGAGAGAGACAGAGAGTGAATGGGGGGAAAGGAGGGGGAGAGAGAGACAGAGAGTGAATGGGGGGGGAAGGAGGGAGAGAGGGAGAGAGACAGAGAGTGAGTGAATGGGGGAAAAGGGGGGAGACAGAGAGTGAGTGAATGGGGGGAAAGGAGGGGGAGAGAGAGACAGAGAGTGAATGGGGGAAAAGGAGGGAGGGAGGGAGAGAGAGACAGAGAGTGAATGGGGGAAAAGGAGGGAGGGAGAGAGAGAGAGACAGAGAGTGAATGGGGGAAAAGGAGGGAGGGAGAGAGAGAGAGACAGAGAGTGAATGGGGGAAAAGGAGGGAGGGAGAGAGAGAGAGACAGAGAGTGAGTGAATGGGGGGGAAAGGAGGAGTGAGAGAAAGAGGAGAGGGAAGGGTGAACGGGAGAGAGAGCGGGGTGACCAAAGACAGGAAGATGGGGAGGAAGAAGAGATAGAAAGAGGAGGAGGAAAAGAAAGAGAGACGATCAATGTCCTCACCTTTCCAAGGTCACGGTCCTTACATGCTGGGGAGACAATCTCTTTAATTCCCCCTTCACACACACAGACACACAGGCTGA